>NW_013668056.1:157595-180183 GCF_000517525.1 Limulus polyphemus | reverse complement strand
TGATATATTCTAATAGAATAATTCCTGTATAATAGGTTAGTTAATCTGATATATTCTAATAGAATAATTCCTGTATAATAGGTTAGTTACTCCGATATGATGTAGTAGAATAATTCCTGTATAATAGGTTAGTTACTCCGATATATTGTAGTAGAATAATTCCTGTTTATTCTACTACAATATATCGGAGTAACTAACCTATTATTTCCTGTAAAATAAGTTAGTTACTCCGATATATTCTAATATAATAATTCCTGTATAATAGGTTAGTTACTCCGATATATTCTAATATAATAATTCCTGTATAATAGGTTAGTTACTCCGATATATTCTAATATAATAATTCCTGTATAATAAGTTAGTTACTCCGATATATTCTAATATAATATTTCCTGTATAGTAGGTTAGTTACTCTGATATAATGTAGTAGAATAATTCCTGTATAATAGGTTTGTTACTCCGATATATTATAATAGAATAATTCCTGTATAATAGGTTAGTTACTCCGATATAATGTAGTAGAATAATTCCTGTAAAATAGGTTAGTTTCTCCGATATATTGTAGTAGAATAATTCCTGTATAATAGGTTAGTTACTCCGATATAATGTAGTAGAATAATTCCTGTATAATGAATTAGTTACTCCGATATACTGTAGCATAATAATTCCTGTATAATAGGTTAGCTACTCCTATATATTGTAGTAGAATAATTCCTGTATAATAAGTTAGTTACTCCGATATATTGTAGTATTATAATTCCTGTATAATTAGTTACTCCGATATATTGTAGTAGAATAATTCTGTATAATAGGTTAGTTACTCCGATATAATGTAGTAAAATAATTTCTGTATAATAGGTTAGTTACTCCGATATTTCTACTACAATATATCGGAGTAACTAACCTATTTTACAGGATTTATTCTACTTCAATATATCGGAGTAACTAACCTATTATACGGGAATTATTCTACTACATTTAATTCCTGTATAATAGGTTAGTTTCTCCGATATATTGTAGTAGAATAATTCCTGTATAATAGGTTAATTACTCCGATATAATCTAGTAGAATAATTCCTGTATAATAGATTAGTTACTCGGGAATTATTCTACTACAATATATCGGTATAATAGGTTAGTTACTCCGATATATTGTAGTAGAATAAATCCTGTATAATAGGTTAGTTACTCCGATATATTGTAGTAGAATAATTCCTGTATAATAGGTTAGTTACTCCGATATATTGTAGTAGAATAATTCCTGTTTATATAGCATAGTAGAAGAACTTCTGTGTACTACATTAGTTACTCCTATATAGCGTAGTAGAACAACTCATGTATTGTACATTAGCTACTTCTATACAGTGCAGTAGAACAACTCCTGTAAAGTATATTAGCTACTCCTATATAGTGTAATAGAACAACTGGTGTAAAGTACAGTAGCTACTCCTATAGTGTAATACACTAGATTAGCTACTCCTATATGGTATAGTAGATTAACTTCTGTATAGTATATTAGCTACCTTTATATAGTGTAGAAGAACTCCTCTACAATACATTAGCTACTCCTATATAGTGTAGTACATTAGGTACTCCTATATAGCATAGTAGAACAACTTCTGCATATTACATTAGCTACTTCTATATAGTGTAGTATAACAGCCCGTGTACAGTACATTAGCTACTCCTATATAGTGTAGTAAAACAAATCCTGCACAGTACATTAGCTATTTCTATATAGTGTAGTACATTAGCTACTCCTATATGGCGTAGCACAACAACTGATATACAGTAGGTTAGCCACTTCTATATAGTGTAGTAGAACAATTTCTGTGTAGTACATTAGCTACTTCTATATAATGTATTTGTACTACTCAAATATAAAACATTAAAAATCCTTTCAAATTCGGTGACGAGGAACCCTCTTTGAGACTAATAATGGATGGAGACGGCTTGAATGGGTAATGAAGAAAAACTTTAATATAAGTTTAACATAACAGCAAACCTTGTCGAAACGTTGTACATTTGCTGTTGTATTAAAGTTTTTCTTCATTACCCATTCAAGCCGTCTCCAGCCATTATTAAAAACCTTTCCTGTATATTATATTAAAACTACTTCTGTATGGAGGGTAATAGAACTACTCCAGCACAGTGTGTATCAGAACTACTCATATATAGTATATTAGCTATAGTGACATATAGTGTATTACAACTACTGCTATATAGTGTATTAAATAAATAAAATTAATAAAACTACTAATTTTATTACTACTATTAGAATCACTTCTAGGTAAGTTTAGAACTACTACTGTATAACGAGTATTACAACTACTTCTACATTGAAATACTTTGACTGGTGCCACATCTACTCCTATATAGGGTAGTATAATAACTCCTGTACACTACACTATCTACTCCTATATAGCGTAATATAACAACTCCTGTACACTACATTAGCTACTTGTATATAGGATAGTAGAACAACTCCTGTACACTACACTAGCTACTCCTATATGGTGTAGTATAACAACTGCTGTACACTACACTATCTACTCCAATATAGCGTAATATAACAACTCCTGTACACTACATTAGCTACTCCTAGATAGCATATTAGAATAACTCCTGTACAGTACGTTAGCTATTCCTGTATTGTGTCGTAGAACAACTTTTGTACAGTATGTTTGCTACTCCTACATAGTGTAGTAGAACAACTGCTGTACAGTATGTTTGCTACTCCTACATAGTGTAGTAGAACAGCTCCTGTATAGTACATTAGCTACTCTTTTATATCATAGCAGAACAACTTCTGTGTATTACATTAGCTACTAGTATATGGTGTAATAGAACCACTTCTGTACACTACATTAATTACTCATATATAGCGTAGTAGAATAATTCCTGTAAAATAGGTTAGTTACTCTGATATAATGTAGTAGAACAATTTCTGTACAGTACATTAGCTACTTTTATATAGTGTAGTAGAACAATTTCTGTACAGTACATTAGCTACTTCTATATAGTGTAGTAGAACAACTTCTGTGTAGTATATTAGCTACTTCTATATAGTGTAGTAGAACAACTTCTGTGTAGTACATTAGCTACTTCTATATAGTGTAGTAGAACAACTTCTGTGTAGTACATTAGCTACTTCTATATAGTGTAGTAGAACAACTTCTGTGTAGTATATTAGCTACTCCTATATATATAGTGTAGTAGAACAACTGCTGTACAGTATATGGGCTACTCCTACATAGTGTAGTAGAACAGCTCCTGTATAGTACATTAGCTACTCGTATATAGTGTACTAGAATAGCTCCTGCATAGTAAATTAGCTATTCGTTTATAGTGTAGTAGTAGAACTCCTGTATAATATATTAAACTCTCCTTTATAATAATGCATGAGCAACTCCTATATAAGGTGTATTATAAGTACTATTGAATTGATTGGTAATACTACTTCTTTATAGTGTAATAGAATAACTCCTGTATAAAGAATGTTAGTATTACTCCTTTATAGTGTATTAGAATTACTCCTGTATAAGGAATGTTAATACTACTCCTTCGTGGTGTATTAGAATAACTCCTGTATATTGTATTAGTTACTTCTATACCATGTAGTAGTTGTTTTCAGAGCAAAAATACACAGTGGGCTATCTGCACTCTGTGGACCGCAGGAATGGAGCCTCTTATTGTAGCGTTGAAAGTCTCGAAACTTGTCGATGACACACAAGGGGACAGTGGGTATTAGAGCTACTCCCGTATAGTGTGTTTTAGCATTGATTTCTTATCAATGGAGTGTATGAATATCATCTGGATCATGAAATAAATGTCTTATACTGTAGAATGCACAGACGTAGTTTAATTGTTTGTTTGTAGTTAAACACAAAGCCAAACAATGGGTATCGAAATCTGGTTTCTAGCGTTGTTAGTCTCCAGACATACAACTGTGCCACTAGGGAGGCCCGTTGTTTAATGTATAACTCGAATCCATAAATGTATTATTACTCTAATGTTTCTCATTTTCATGTAATACATTTTTATCATTAAGGAAAAAAGAACTAAATCCGTCTTGCATTAATAAGTGTATTGTTTGTTTGTTATGGATTTCGCGCAAAGCTGCACGAGGGCTATCTGCGCTAGCCGTCCCTAATTTAGCAGTGTAAGACCAGAGGGAAGACAGCTAGTCATCACCACCCACCGCCAACTCTTGGGCTACTCTTTTACCAACGAATAGTGGGATTGACCGTCACATTATAACGGCTTAAGGGCATGCATGTTTGGTGTGACGGGGATTCGAACCCGCGACCTGCAGATTGCGAGTCGAGCACCGTAACCACCTGGCCATGCCGAGCCTAATAAGTGTATAAAACTTGTTCGGAAAATTATGCCACTGTTCGTATGAAATTTTCTTTTTATTCCGGAAAATGAGAGGAAAACTGTAGTTATTTCGAAACAACTTTTTTTATTTCAAAATACAAATTTAACTCTATTTTTAATTTAGTGCTTACTAATAAGATTGCTATACATCTGATTGACCATTTTGATCCAAGTTTTTCTCTTCAAGATGATGCCAAAATTCTTCATTTTGCAGTATTTCATACCAGTCACCCAAGGCCTGAGAGTCTAGCATGTGATCTTTACACTATCACAAGCTAGGGTCTCAGGGAGTGGGGAAGAGGGTCATATTTCCTAAAAACTCTCCCAGCAACATGAATAAAATAAATTACTTAACCTAACTTAAGTACCATGGAAATAGTTTATGAGCATAGATGAAAGAAAAAGTAAAAAAAAGACAAGTTGTTACACATAGCTTATTCTTATTTCATTTATTCGAAAAATTTAATGCATATGGTTGTGTGAGATTCTAAAAAACACACGTACGTTATCTCTAGAAGAATAATGATAAAATGTGCTTATTTCGTGCATATCAACAAGAAACATCTTATTCTGTTAACAGTATTTGTAACGTGAATGAAGCGTGCTACAATATATAGAAAACGTAAATTACCTTGTTTAAATATTGAAAAATGTTTACATTTTGTTCAGAGAATTTTGGATTTATATCGTCTCTATAACCTCTCTATACAAAGCACAGTTGTCTAGTTTCAAATGTTGTGGATTTATATCGTCTCTATAATCTCTCTACATAAAGCATAGTTGTCTAGCTTCAAATTTGTGGATTTATATCGTCTCTATAACCTCTCTATACAAAGCACAGTTGTCTAGCTTCAAATGTTGTGGATTTATATCGTCTCTATAATCTCTCTACATAAAGTACAGTTGTCTAGCTTCATATTTGTGGATTTATGTCGTCTCTATATAAAGCATAGTTGTCTAGCTTCAAATGTTGTGGATTTACATCGTCTCTATAATCTCTCTATATAAAGCACAGTTGTCTAGCTTCAAATGTTGTGGATTTATATCGTCTCTATAATCTCTCTATATAAAGCACAGTTGTCTAGCTTCAAATGTTGTGGATTTACATCGTCTCTATATAAAGCACAGTTGTCTAGCTTCAAATGTTGTGGATTTATATCGTCTCTATAATCTCTCTATATAAAGCATAGTTGTCTAGCTTCAAATGTTGTGGATTTATATCGTCTCTATAATCTCTCTATACAAAGCACAGTTGTCTAGCTTCAAATGTTGTGGATTTACATCGTCTCTATAATTTCTCTATATAAAGCATAGTTGTCTAGCTTCAAATGTTGTGGATTTATATCGTCTCTATAATCTCTCTATACAAAGCACAGTTGTCTAGCTTCAAATGTTGTGGATTTACATCGTCTCTATAATTTCTCTATATAAAGCACAGTTGTCTAGCTTCAAATGTTGTGGATTTACATCGTCTCTATAATTTCTCTATATAAAGCACAGTTGTCTAGCTTCAAATGTTGCTGCGAGAATCTGGCTGAACAAATGTCGATGAATTTCAGGTCGTCCCCAACCCCAAAGATTGGGTTTAAATGGCTAAGTAATAGGTTCGAGATTGCCAGCCATTTTAACCCCTTAATCCCATTAATGAGAGTTCAACTGAACGAGGAGGTCAGTAGCAAAATACGCGCAACCAATTGCAAATGATGTCTAACGTAGCATGGGTTCTTTTTTTGCATCAGGTAAACAGGTGTAACGGTTCAAGTAGATACCCCGTTATTTGGGGTATCTATTGTATCTAAAATGCCCCAGAACTAGAGGTATGTATTGTATCTAAAATACCCCAGTATTAGGGGTATCTATATAATGCCATATAATGAAACTGTGCTTTAATCTGCTTATGGTCCACTGAAATATCTATCACTATGAATGGCAAAAGGATTTTGAATTACTACTGCTTTTTCAAGTTTCTGCACCATCTTGTTTCATTAGCTTCCTTTAGGTCCCTATCAAACTGAACGTTTTTCTATAAATATATTTAATGCTTTGAGAAGAACTAATTACGTGTTCTGTATCACAAGTGACAATCTTTGTTCTGGGAGACAGTAGAATACCTACTCTCACAACAAGGTTTCACAGTCTAATACTTATTTTCATCCCAGGGTTTCATAGTATAATTCCTACTGTCAAAACAAGGTTTCACAGTCTAATACTTATTTTCATCCCAGGGTTTCATAGTATAATTCCTACTGTCAAAACAAGGTTTCACAGTCTAATACCTATTGTCACACCAGGGTTTCACAATATAATACCTTCTGTCACAACAAGGTTTCACAGTATAATACCCACTGTCAAAACAAGGTTTCACAGTATAATACCTACTGTCACACCAAGGTTTCACAGTATAATACCTACTGTCACACCAAGGTTTCACAGTCTAATACCTACTGTCAAAACAAGGTTTCACAGTATAATATCTACTGTCAAAACAAGGTTTCACAGTCGAATACCTATTGTCACACCAGGGTTTCACAATATAATACCTTCTGTCACAACAAGGTTTTACAGTCTAATACTTATTTTCATCCCAGGGTTTTACAGTATAATACCTTCTGTCAAAACAAGGTTTCACAGTATAATACCTACTGTCAAAACAAGGTTTCACAGTATAATACCTACTGTCAAAACAAGGTTTCACAGTCTAATACCGACTGTCAAAACAAGGTTTCACAGTCTAATACCGACTGTCAAAACAAGGTTTCACAGTCTAATACTTATTGCCATCCCAGGATTTCACAGTCTAATACCTACTGTCAAAACAAGGTTTCACAGTCTAATACCTACTGTCAAAACAAGGTTTTTACAGTCTAATACCTATTGTTAATCAAGGGTTCGTAGTCCAATCTCCATTGATATGCCATGATTTTACTGTCTAATCCCTCCTGCCATACCAGGGTTTCACAGTATAATTCTTATTCTCATTCAAGAAATTCGTAGTTTAATTCTTACTGTTAAACATATTGTCACCACAGAGTTCATATCTAATCCCTACTGTCACACCAGAGTTTCTCAGTATAATTCTTGTTCTCTCGTCAGAGTTTCACACTACAATCCTTATTGTCACCCCAGAATTCATATCCAATCCCTATTATTACACCAGAATTTCACAATCCAGTTGCTATAGCCATAGAAATTTCACAGGCCTATTCATATTACTATGCCAGATTTTCACAGAGTAATCCATTTTGTCATATATAGGTGTTTTACAGCCTAATCCATATTGTCACACCAGGATTTTACTCTCCAATACCATTACAATGGTTTCAAAGGACAATTCTTATTACCATGCCTACGTTCTATAGTCAATCTTTATTGACAAAAGCAAAATTTTATAATCAAAACACTACTGCCAAACCAGAGTTTCACATCAGGTTTTCAAAACTGGCAAATAGCTATTGCCATGCTAGGGTTTGAAAGCCAATCCATTTTGCCATACTAGGGTTTCACAGTCTAATCAATATGTCCATGCCAGGAATTAAATTCCTATTTTACTTTCCTAATCCTAAGTTTGTTTCTTGAGTACCATCTTCCTTTTTAAAATTTCTGGCTGCTTACCTCTGAAAAAAATCATTATACATAATTAACTCGTTACTCAACTTTTTGTTATTTGTAAAATATATATCAGAAAATCAAATATCTTTCTTTACTGGTGATGATCATCTATATATGCATTTCTTTCCTTATTGTTTAAGTTCATCTGTGCGTGTGTATTTTATATTTTATTTTCTACATACAGTTTTATTACAATTTCCTCCTTACAAAATCTGATTAACTTTTCCAGATAGATGGATAATTTCACGGGAATATTGGAAGTAGTTCAAGTTAGTTACATTTGATTTTTTTTGGGGGTATTTCTACCTCAAATACCTCAGCTAAACATTTCAAAGAAATACAGTACCATTTATTATGAGGTGTTACAAGGTGGTTAATTATGAACGGAAGTAAATTACCCGATAAATGAAAATTTGCTACTACAGAGTAGTTTCCAGTACTACATCTTGTTGTTTTGGGAGACCAACTAATATTCTTAATTGCTTTGAAAGACCAACTACTACACCTAGTTGCCTTGGAAGACCTACTGTTGCACACCTAGTTGCTTTGGAAGACCAACTAATACACCCCTGTTTGCTTTGGGAAACCATTTAATATACCTAGTGGCTTTGGAAAATCAACTGATAAACTTGGTTGCTTTGGGAGGTCAACCGATACATTTAGTTGCTTTGGAAGACCAACCTTAGTGTTTAGAATAATATATTATTGGAAGACCAACTGGAAACTCACGTAGTTTATGATGTACAACTTTAGTGTTTAGAATAATATATTATTGGAAGACCAACTGGAAGCTCACGTAGTTTATTATGTACAACTTTAGTGTTTAGGATATTATATTATTCAAATCTTGTTACGATTTGGTTAACATTTATTTCATAACCAAAATGTCCATTTTTGTTTAGTCTTTTAGCTCGGAAATGTTTTCATATTCATTGTACATTTAAATCAATATTTAAAGAGTAAATAATGTTAGCGTAAGAACAGATTTTTACTTTAGAACTCTTTCTCAAAGGCCACTTTCATAATAGACAACCAGCTGCTAACAAGGAGGAGGACTAAACTGTCTCAATCCTCTTCTGCTAAGTCCCAGTGGCTTCTCAAGTCCACCCACATTTTGTATTGTCGACCTACCCCTTCTCTCCAAAGACATAATCTGTGCAAGTTTTCTGATCTTACACTTTATTCGTTGCTTGTTAAAACTGTAGCACTGGAATATGTTTTATGGTTAGTAAAAACACTTCATTATCAACGCTTCGTTTGTTTCGTTAGTTCCGTGTTCTTAATACTACTGGGCAGATTCTGTAGTGTTACGTTACTTTTTGGTATAGTACAGTAGAAGTGCATCACTTTTGCTTCAATAGCTACTGAGACTCAAAGTAAACCACACGACACTTAGATTATTAATGGTCAACCCTGTGGGTCATTAGCCAGAAATGAACTTCTTAAGTATGCTAAAAATGTTGGCAAGAACGTCTTCTTCTGATACCACAAAACACTCCCAAATAAGAAATTACTTCAAGAAACAAGTCACAAAACAGTTTTTATCTAAAATACTGTCTGATCGCCAAATTCTTAACCATAGCTAAGCGTTAGTACCTGCTATCACACAAAAGCTGGTTATTTCGAACTTTGATATAGTTCACTATATTGTGAGTGAAGTAACAATATAAAATTAGATTGCAATCCAATAAAAGAAGCATTTCTTTCCTTACTGGTAGTTACATTATTCACTCCATAGGTCAGAACGTTTACTTACTGTAATATTATAAAAAAGTCAACATTTACATACAGTAATACTTTTAAGTATTGTTTTAATATTTCATAGAATCCTTAACAAAGAAACCGGTTCATTCTCAACTTACAAAACAGCTTTGAACCTAAAGAAAAGGCGAACATAAGAAAAGAAGACGTCACGTGGGTGTAGAGATAAGAAAAACAAGTGCTAACTCAAAAGGAGAACGGGTTGAACACGTGAGCTTCTTGTTGTATGGAGCGACCCAAGGAAAGTTAGCAGATTGTACAGTTCTCCCCAAAGATGTAGTTCTCAACCATACAACCTACTACCTCACACTGAGAACACCCCTTGCCAGAAGACGATGTAAACACGTGGACTTCACTTTGATCTCCAGTAACATGGCGCCTAAAACGAAAAAATCAGTTGAAATAAAGTAACAGCAATAAAAACATTTCGTTTTTAATTACCTAAGTTTTTAAACATCTACTTTCAACAAAGTCTCAATCAAATTATATAAATGAAGAAAGAACTTGGGAAACACAATAGAAACAAGGGATAAATCTTCGCCTCTGAAACTGGAAATAGAGCTTATCTCTAATGCAGGAGATAAAGTTTCATACCAAGTTCATTACTTCTATTTTACATAATGTACAACTTGATAAACATAAGCTTTGTTATTTACAAAGTAGCTACTTACACTATTTACTTGATCAATGTGAAATCCAAAACGTTCATTTAATATAAAACTGTAGATATATGCTAAGCACAAGGTCTGTGATGCACAATAACTTCTAACATTATTTACTTCATCAATGCGAAATCCAAAACGTTTACTTACTGTAAAACTGTAGGCATATTCTAAATATCATTCTGATTCCTTAGCTAATTCTTACATTACTTACTTGGTAAATCTGAAACTTAGAAAGTCTATTTAGAGTAACGCTTGTATGTAAACATATATATATTATCGACTCATCTTCTCTTTTACATGTTCGCTGGTGGGTCAGCGATAAATTCACGGGCTAAAGTCCGGGGTTCCATTCTATCCCATGATGGTACAGAATGGATATAGTCCACTGTGTAGCTTTGCACTAAAAACAAATATTTTACATTAAGCAGTTCTTTCGTTGCTGTGGTACTTGATCAACTACCGATATCATAATAACGCATTATATAATGTGAAAGTCAAAACACAGTTTAAAGTTGTCAACTGTACAATATAACACATTTTCTGATCAACGTTACCAGTTCTTTTATTATTCTGTTTATTTTGGGACAATAAAAATATTACGTAGAAAATGTATCAAGATATATTCGCGCATACAGTTGAAAAATGTTGAACTTTTCTTAACGTTTTAAACTGTCTACATAATATCAGCTTACGGTAAATAATTTATATGGACATTATTGTGTCTTTCTATGTGAATTTTCAAACACTTGCTTAAAGTTGGGAAAACGTTTATACGTTCGTTAATGAACAAACCATGTTAATTTTATTATTGATAACAGCCATTAGTCTTCGTTTCAGACATACAGTTTATAACAAAATACTGAAACTAAAACTTTATTTTTTACTCAGTCACACTGGATAAAAACTGTGCACTAGGTAGGTAGGAATTGGTTCATTCAAGCCTTAGAGAAAAAAAACAAAACAATTCTAACCTTGCAATTCTTAGAGACATAATAACAATACAATCTCCTGCGGTTGTGATCTAATGACTTTTAGATGGGATTCCTATTCAATATACCTTTTGTTGATTTCAAATAGGCTAAATACTTACATAATAATAATATCCTAGCTTAGTGAGCTTCAGATAAGGGTTTTCCCACAATTTACCTTTTTCAGATTTCAAATTACTTAAATATCTACATATTTTTCCACTCGGAAGCCTTTACTGTTTTGAAGTTTTAATTTTAACTTCTTTGAATGCTGTTATCATACCAAGATATTTCTAACAAAAATACAGTTTTATTACATTTTCCTTCTATGAGTGTTCGTCCATTCTTAAGCTGACAACACTTAACATACAAATGACTGGTTCAGTTTTTAAACTAATTGTTGAAACCACTCACGAAGAATACACTGCCCTGAATAAATCATCATTGTCATCCGACCTGGAGATACAAGTGTTGTTATCCTTAATAAAACGAATTATATTAACAAAATGCAATGTGTTATGAAGGTATTTCTAAGGTCTAATCTGTTCTCTATCATTTTATTGGTTTACAGTAGAAGTTGGTCGATGGGTGGCCGCACCACTTCCTGACAGCCTGTTGACTCCCATGGGGGGAGGATCATAGACAAGAGTGGACACGGGGATAAGTTTCTTATTCGTTCGACCCACAAGAATACTGCTTTTCATTGGTCTAATTATTCAAGCTATCTCGGTGCCCCATGTCACACTTTACAGCCCCAATTTGTCTATCTAGCCAATACCAAACATAAATATGTTAATTTTTATAGTTATATATCTGTTTACGTAAATATGTAAACAAGGCCATTCTCGTGTGCTGTGGATCTAAGTAAATACTTGAAAGACAAAAAAGAACAAACTAATAATAAAAACGAAACAGCAGAACGGTAACAGAGAAAGTGGTTTAAGAACCAGAACCAATCAACAGAGGAAGTGGTTTAAGAACCAGAACAAATCAACTAATGGAGACGATCAAATACTTTCAGTGCCGACCCCCACACAGCCTAGACCCTTAGAAACGAGCTTGTGGTTGCGAAGAAAGAACACAAATCCGATTCTACGGGTTCAGGCGGCAAGGTAAACTTCGTCGTCGGGCCAAGCCGACCATCTCAAAGCCATGCGGAAACCTGAAAGAAAAGAACTTAAAAAAGTAGTCCAAGGTTCTGAACTACGCTCGGTCTTTGAACAAAAATAAATAATTCTAAGTCTATGTAGTTATAGCGTATAATCCCTTTACCCATTTACAGTAATGAACAAGATTAGTTGATCATATTACTTATGCCCATAATCTTCTTTATTTACACACCGACACTATACTCAGACTTTGAGGAACCGTACACAAACAACGGCCATCTAAAACCTTTTATTTAACAAAAACTTGTACACTGTTGTATGAATCGGTAGAAACTGTTACGTATAAATTCATTAGATATACAAGATATTAAACTGTGAAATTACATCTCTATAGAAGGTTTGAAATTTTTCTTCGCACCCAATAATTGAGTAAACTTCTGAATATAGTTTTAACAAACTCTCACCTGATGCTACTAAAAACCAAGTGTGCAAGTATTGCTGTCATAAAAAATCAAGTATGGAATTATTACTGTCATTAAATATTAGTAGTTATAGGCAAATACAAGAAACTTGGACAGAAAATATTTAACTATATATCTCTCATACAACAAAGGAGGGAATATTTTGAAAAGGAAGTAACACAAGTATAAAACCAGATGGCGTATGTGAAGGTTAACACCGTAAAATTACTTATGTACGGAAGCGTATTATGCTAATAAAATATTAAATTGACCAACAACGATGTATACGCATAATGAGAACGTTATGTAGAGAACATACTACTTCCCTTCTGTCGAACGTGTAACATGTTTTCAACGTAACGTTTTAACCATGCTTACGAACCGTTGTTGGTCACTTTACTATAGAGTTAAGCCTACTTTCAAATTCTGTGGGTTCCTTGTTCATTGTCTTGTATTGTAATGGAGTAAATATAAAGCATTAAGTCACAAGTTTATTGCAGAAAAATATATGTCTACTTTAAATTTATGCTAATATTTTAAAGTTCCTGTCATGCACAATTTAATTTAGTATACTTACAAAAATATTTCTTTCTTTGTCCAGAATGCCAACATAATAATACCCTTAAGGTTGGAAACTGTTTAAACATGGACGTGTCAGATTCTAACTGGTGATATTCAGCTGGTGTTTGTATTAACTCACCACACCCACTCTTGCTCTAATTTTACACAGAGCATAAAAAAACGAATTTGTTCAAAACAGAATCATTTCAATTATGCGTTTTTATTTTATTTACAATATTGTCCCAATGACATGCAAAATAGAATAGGAATGTGTTATTTTAAGAAACAATTAGACACTAAGTCATAAATAATATTAATAATAAAATATTCTGGGTATTTTATATATTTCATGTTTATTTAGAAGCCAGTCCTTTTTGTGAAAGATTTCTAGTAGTAATTCAACCACATCTTGTAAATAATCACTTCACTCCCCTGTTCATTCATAGTTCTTGAACGATTCACATTGATATTGTTTAAGTGCTGTTTGGCTACTTTGTTGACATCACTGTCCTACTGAAAGATCTTTTTGTTATGAATTTTCCAGCATGAATATGTTTGTCCATACAATTTCCTATACTTCATACCCATGTTTCAGAATTCCTTTCAGGCACTCCTATAGATTTAAACCTCATTGAACGTATTTTCCTTGATCAGGATCTGACCTTGTAATATTTTACAAAACCAGCTCTCTCTGTGGGCTAACTGTCACATCACGTTTTGATCTGACCTTGCAATATTTTACAAAACCACCTCACTGTGTGGGTTAATTGTTACACCACAGACTGATCTGATTATTGCAATGCTTAATAAAACCAGCTCTCTCTGTGGGCTAACTGTCACACCACAGACTGATCTGACCTTGCAATGTTTTACAAAACCAGCTCATTCTGTGGGCTAACTGTCACACCACAGACTGATCTGACTTTGCAATGCTTTACAAAACCAGCTCACTGTGTGGGCTAATTGTCACACCACAGACTGATCTGACCTTACAATGTTTTACAAAACCGGCTCTTTTTCCCATTTTTTCGACACGTCATAAAATAAACAAAGTGTCCAAATAACTTGTCAAACGATGGGAAAAAGTATTAAATTAAAAAAAAATTGTTCAAATACTTATTTTCCCATTTTGCCGACACCTTCAGAAGAAGCATTTGGGTAAAAATTACCGAAAATATTTTCTTCGTAAATCCTTCAATAAAACCACTTTACAAGAAACGTGTATCCTATCGATTCTGTTATGCTAAATTGATTTTATTTTTTTAGGCAGTCATCCCCAAGATCTAGTTTTGTGAGACGAGCATCCCCAACATCTAATTTTGTTATGCGTTCATCCCTATGATAAACAACCCAAATATTTTAATTATGTTGAAACTGTTGTAACTTGAAATGTATGGTAAATTATTTTTAAATGTTAGATTTTTAAGTTTAACACATCAATATCATGCCAAATTGATGAACATATTGTTAAAGACGTGGCAGGATTTATCTTGGGGAAGGGGTAATTCTAAATACTTATCTTACTAAAGTTTAGTTTTCACCCTACCCACCCTTCAGTGGCTCTGAAATTCCATTTTTTGGGGGAACAACTATTACTACCTTGTTGAAGCCATTTGAAAACCATTCGTAATACTATTCTACCAGTTTTCGAATCATAGAAAAAGTTTTATGTATAATTCCGTTTTTCTATTTCACGCTAAGCTACTCGATGGTTATCTGTGTTAGCCATCCCCACCGCCAACTCTTGTGCTACTATCTACCAACGATTAGTGATATTGTCCGTCACATTATAACGCCCCATGGCTGAAATGTTTAACATGTTCGGGGACAGGATTCCAGCCCGCCACTCCCAGATTATTTCCTTGTCTGTTGCGAAGCTAATCGAAAGTACAATTTTTCAATGTTATGTGAAAATGCTAGATTGTCACATCTAAAATTAACATTTCTGTGAACTTACGAAATATACATATAATTAAGCTTAACATATAAATAAATGAAAGCTACAGAAAGACTTCCTATGAAGAACTGTTGACAATTTTTAAGGAAACTTTTACGTCCAAAATGTGCCATTAATTGTAAATATAGATATTATCAGAGCTTGTTCTTCAGGACTTGAATATTTCACATCTGTTAGAATAACTTACTGTCTACAATTCAAACACATGTTTATCCTGTAAACAGTCGTCCACACTTCAAGCACGAGACTATTTTGTGAACACCTGTTAGAATAACTTACTGTCTACAATTCAAACACAAGTTTATCCTGTAAACAGTCGTCCACAGTTCAAGGACGAGTCTGTCTTGTACTGTTCACAGGTGAGAAATAAGTTCACCATGTCTACACTAAAACAAGTCTAGCCTGTTTTAACAGATGCTAAAAAATGTGCTATTCAGGGTTAGCAAATTTTTATGCCAAAACGTTAAAAAACTCATTGTCCAGATATTACGCATTTCTCTGTAACGTTAAATTAGTGTCCTGAATTCAAGGGTTTCTCTTTTTTCTTAAGAAATATCCAAATAAAATATGAACCCTTATATCTATGACAGTAATTTATCTATAGATAATATGGTGTCCTAGTTTTGTGAGTTAATATTATCTTCGAATATCAGTTTTCTTTGCCAATATTTAAGTATGGATATATTAATTATATCAACGTTGATATAAAACATGATATGCATACATATATATGATTCTGGTGACTAATTAGCTTAAAACGTTTTTATTTTATCACACTAATAAATTTAGAAGTTTAAAAACTTGGTAAAGTACAAAACATAAACTACAAAGAAGTCCACGTTTTAACTTCTCTATTGCAATACACAGTTCTGGAAAGAATTATGGAAATGGTGAATAAAAATGGGTATACAATACGGATATTATGGAATTGCTCTCCCTCTATCGTATAAAAATAAACTGCACCAGAATACAGTAGCGTATTAATAGTTTTCACTGTCATTGGTTGTCATCCAAATCAATCACAAAGTCCCACGCCAGCATACTGCTTGTAAAAGTATAGACAGTCATATTATTCCCAGAAGTATTGTGGCTAATACATTCATGGCTCCAAGGACAGAAATGTCATGTGACAAACGTGTAAAGATCAAAGTTTGAGTTGGGGAAGGCTATTCTACAAGACATACTGAGGCGAAATTTAAAATTTTAGTAGCAGCTGTACGGAAACTCTGAAGAGAGTGTGTGAAACCAGTGTTGTTGATAATAGAACAGTCGAGGTAGAAACCTTCAAAAGTGGTGTGAAGTAGCTCAGGATATATTCTTTACACGACAATCCAGTACAGATCTTGCCAATGACGTTGCTGTAAGTACAGGTGTAAGTGTATCGTCTACAACAAACACGAGAATGATGAGGCCTTGTGGATGAGTAGCTGCTCAAGAACCATTGTTTAGAAGAGATAACGAGATAAAAAAATAAATAAAATGGGCATCGGACTTTAAACAATGCGATGAAAAATGCTAGAAGATGGTGATCTGTACAGATTAATCGAAATTTAAATTCCATGGCAAAAACAATCAACGATATTTAATTCAATGGTAGAAAGAGGAATAGTATCACAGTCAGCATACAACATCTGTAGTAAATAATGACGAGGAACCAATACAAGTTTCTGCATCCAGTGGTGTTGGAAGTGTACAACATCTGTAGTGAATAATGACGAGGAACCAATACAAGTTTCTGCATCCAGTGGTGTATGAAGTGTACAACATCTGTAGTGAATAATGACGAGGAACCAATACAAGTTTCTGCATCCAGTGGTGTTAGACGTGTACACACAAAATGATGGCATCCAAGCTGTTGCCAAGTTGCTGTTGTTCTCTCAAAAATAATACTTGTTGGACAGAAATTCATCATCCAGCAAGACAGATATCAAGCAGGCAGAAAATGTGGTAAAAAGATAAGGGTCTGTATCTATTTTGAAACTCTTACTTGATTATTAGTATCTCTCCAGAAGTTAGTGTAATAATTTAAGAATATTAACATTATGCAGGTAGTCTAGAAAGGTGAAACTGAGTTACAGGAAATTTATCAACAATATCTCACTAAACGGTGAAGATCTGTTTGAAAGCGAGCTGTATAGAAAATTAATCAACAATAGTGCACGAATCGTTCGAGATCCGTTATTCATATCGAAACCTTTCCTAATTATGAAAATGTTAAGAAATAATGGTAACTGTATCCTCAGCTAAGAATATCAGGTATTTTCCAATATCCATAATGCTTATCACACCAAGTATTGTATTGAAAACAGGTCCTAACAATGGAATCATTGAGAAACACTGGTAGCCACAGCAAAACAATCAAACAGGTCGACAAATACAACCTGACATTAAATTATCATTTTGTGTATCTTTTAATTGAAATAATTTTTTATACAAACATAGTTCGACTAAGACATACAATCCTAATTAACCATATCTTTAGAAATACGACGTGTCATCCAGAATTATAACAGCGAGATACAACTCAAAGGAAAGGAAGACAACAGTCATCTAGTGCTACGCCCCAACCAACAATGCAGAAGAAAAAACCAAGCAAGAATTTTACGAGAGACTTCAAAGCATTCATGACACAACTCCCCGACAAAACCTTATGATCCTCATGAGAGATTTCAATGCCAAAATTAGAGCTGACAGCCACGAATATGAGTTGATTATGGGGCCATGAATGAGAACGGCAAGCAATTTGCAAATTTCTGCACATTCAACGACTTTGTGTTTAGAGGAACAATTTTCTCCCACAAATCAATACACAAAGCCACATGGACCTCACCTAATAGACACACAGAGAACCAAATCGACCATCGAAAAACACTGAGAAAAGAGGTGCAAATGCAGGATCAGATAATCACCCTCTCTTTGTTCGAGTAAAGCTGAAAGCTTTCATGGACAGATCATGCAGACTGTGCCACAAGTACAATGTGCAGACTCTGAGGGAAAGAGAGGCGGCAGAACAGTTCTAATGCCAACTGAAGAACATGTTTGAACTCTTGGGTGACCTCATCGAAGAAAACACTGAGGATCACCGGGCCAAACTCTAGAGTACATACGCCAAAGTACTAGGCAAAAAGGAGAAACAGCACAAGAAATTATTCTCACAGCCATTACGGGACCTTATTCAAGCGAGAAAGGACCTCAAACAGAAAGGTAAGCAGGAAGAGAAACAAGGTTTTACAGGCACAGTACTGGAACTACAACAGAAAAATTAAGAAGAGCATCAGGCGAGACAAGAGAGCCTTCACTGAAGTATTCACAGAGGAAGTGGAGACAGCAGCAAGGAAAAGGGATATAGGCCTGTAAAGGTCAAACATGAATGGACTATCAGCAAAAAAGAAGCCCAACGAGCTAGATGGGTTGAGCACTTCAAAGAGATTCTCAACAGAGATCACTCTGCACAACGCCCAACCACCACACCAGTAGCTGAGCCCCCAAAGCAAGAGATTACGAAGGCACTCAAACTCTTGAGAAGTGGGAAAGCAGCAGGTCCAGACGGAATTCCACCAGAAGCACCGAAGACAGACATCCCAATCACGACAGAGATTTGACGTAAGTTTTTAGGAAGGTTTGCGAACAAGAAAAGATGCCAACAGAGTGGAAGGAGGATTACCTGATGAAGTTGCCAAAGAAAAGAAACCTTGCACTGTGTGGCTACTGGCGAGGCATCATGTTGCTGGCAGTACCCAGCAAGGTGCTCACCAGAGCGATCCTGGTGAGATTGTAGGCCGCCATCGATGACAGACTAAGAGATGAATAAGTAGGATTCAGTGCAGATAGATCATGTATATATCAGTCACGCTTGAATCGTCATTGAGCAATCCAATGAATGGCAGACATGGCTGTATACCAACTTTGTGGATTTCCAAAAGGCTTTTGACAGCATTGACAGAAAAGTAATCTGGAACCCACTCCAACACTATAGAATTCCAGCAAAATTCATGAACATCGTCAGATAATTCTACAAGGAGTCAACAAGCAAGATCATACACAACGGAAAACTGTCAGAGCCCTTCACGGTTCAGACCAGTGTCAGAGAAGGATGTTTGCTTTCGCCAATGATATTCCTGAATGTGATCGACTGGACGATGAGACAGACTACCGACAACAAAAAGACGGCATCCAGTGGACAATCATGAAACACCTGGATCATTTCGATCTTGTAGCTGAGCTATGTCTCCTGTCACACAGGCAGCAGAACATTCAATTCAAGACTTGCTGAGGAAGCTTCAAAAACTGGGCTACGCATGAACGTTAACAAGATCATGATGACAAGAATCAACAACAGACAAGTGGACACATTGCAGCTCAATACAGACAGTATTGATAAGTTTGTATATTTCAGAAGTGTCATCTCAAAGGACTGAGGCGCAGAAAAAGACGTCAGCTCACAAATCAACAAAACCAGACTTGCCTTCAAATCTCTCCGACCTATATGGACCTCTCCATCACTTTCCTAGAAGAACTAAACCAGATGGTTCAACACCAAAGTGAAATCAGAGACATGGGGAGTCACCAAGACCATCACAGCCAAAATTCAGACGTTCGTCAACAGTCTCCCCGCAACATGCTGCACATTAGATGGATTGGTATCATTTTTAACGCTGACCTATGGGAGCAGACACATCAGCTGCCTGTCTAGGAAGAAATTGCGAAAAGGAAATTGGTTTGGATTGGTCACACGCTCAGGAAGCCACATAGCAATGTGACAAGATAGGTGCTGGAATGGAATCCACAGGTGAAAAGGAAAGACCAAAAATAACCTGGAGGAGATCCGTCGAGGGGAGGTCAAGGCCGCTGGACTGTCATGGGTCAAATTCAATTTCGATGACGAGGAACCCACTTTGAGACTAATAATGCTTGGAGACAGCTTGAATGGGTAATGAAGAAAAACTTTAATATAAGTTTAATATAACAGCAAATGTCATGGGCTCAGTTGAGAGGACGACCCAAAGTCTTGTCCGATGGTGTGGAACAGTCGTGGCCCTATGTTCCAGCCGGAACTAAGAGGAATAAAGAAAAGATAGAAATATGACACGTTTTACAGGAAAACGTCATATAAAGTAACAAGACTGTATTCTTTCGACATTAAACATCCTTAGCTCTATTATTCAGAACTTACAAAATACTTGAACAGTAATAACAAGTAAGTTTGTTGTGTTTTAATACAACACTTTATACAATAGGTCTTCCACGATACAAAATCAATTATGAGCTCGTAGGACTTCGTCTTTTGATCCACTTGTACAGATATTCCAAGATATTGGAGTCTAGTCGCTTTATCTATACTTTCTTTATTAACATGTTAATTCGCCATCCTTTAATCACGTGCACGTTTTCATGTGCTGGCTTACCCACTTGTATATATATTTAATATACAATTATATCATCCTTATTCCATAACCAGTTTATACATTGTTTTTTTTATATATTTTTTCTCCAAAATTGAAAATTGCATTGCTTATCAAACAAATTAGTAGCAATTATTAAAGTGGAGTTAATGAGATATGTGTGGTTGGTCATCATCCAAAAGCTTTCCTAGTGTAATTTAATACTGTCCAAACACTGGTCAAAATGTGTCTAAAACAAAAAATCTCACCAATAGGTAGAAAATATTAACTAGTTATTTACAGACCTCATTGTTGAGAAACTGTCTAATGCTTTAACACTAGAATAGGGTACTGTAACTAGTAATTTTGTTCCTTTTTCTATGGCACAGTTAGGTGCCAATCGCCCAATAGGTTCTTTCTTATTAGGAAACATCTGATTCATTCTTCAACAGCCTTAATAATCGTAACGTACCAGGTATTAGGCTTACTGCCAATAGATAATATTAACAACCACCACTAATTTGTGTGAACATTCACCGGTCACCACCGACAAACGTATTCTGGCTTTTTTATAAATTAAACGTCAAGAACGTTTGTGAATACATTTAATTGTCCTCACTAGATGGCAATAATATTCAGTTCAGCCAATAATTTTGTAACTATTTTGTATGCGTGTTACTGTTGTTTTAAAATTGAATAAGAATAAAGTGTCGTTTAGAGATATTTTCTCCAATGAAGAAACAAGAACAAAAGTCGGAGACTTTTCCTTGAAAGAACTCCGAGGCTCTTTGTTCTAACTAAAAATCACATTAGAACTGAGAGAAATCCTCTTATGAAAATTCGAAAATTTTAGAATGGAAATTAGCAGAGGATCACTAATAAATAAAGAATATTTCAGTTGATTTGTTTCCGTTATTAGCGCTAAGTTGTACTGACGGGATAGGCAGTTAGTTCGGTACGCTAACCATTAAGCCATATCGCACACAAATAACGACGAAATGAGCAATCTGATTGCGTTCTATGCTTTTGATTGAAAACGTTATGAATATATTAAATTGTCTTGCCATTATCTAGTGCCCACCTCGTCAACATTTATACTGTTTCAAGTTCGAACGTGGGTAGGTTTATTCACCTCATAACAACAGAACACCAAAAATCCTGCAGCGGAGATGCTGGCTAGAGCCACTTAAACACAACTTACAGACTACAGTGTTACAGTATATACTACATCCTCTTACAACTATCAACTGCTGATCTATGCAAGACTTGACTGTAAGCACAAACACAGATAAATATATGGTTTACTGAAATATCTGAGATCATACACTGTCGTCAACATGAAGAGAGCCTGACTGAGAGACTATTGACATAATTCATATGGTTCTTATATTAAAAGCATATGATATCAGTATTCACGTATTTTGTATGGTTCCTGTATAACATCAAACGAATGATATCAGTACTGAAATAATTCATAACATTCCTATATTAGATCAAACATACGATAGCAGTACTGACATAATTCACATGGTTCCTATATAACACCAAACATGTGATATCACTACTGACATAATTCATACGGTTCCTATATTAGATCAAACATACGATAGCAGTACTGACATAATTCACATGGTTCCTATATAACACCAAACATGTGATATCACTACTGACATAATTCATACGGTTCCTATATTAGATCAAACATGTGATATCACAACTGACATAATTCATACGGT
>NW_013668056.1:144416-156857 GCF_000517525.1 Limulus polyphemus | reverse complement strand
TTACTGAATAAGTGGATAATAACTACACTCTTGTGAGAATTACTGAATAAGTGGATAATAACTACACTCTTGTGAGAGTTACTAAAAAAATGGTTAATAACTACACACTTGTGAGAGTTACTGAATAAGTGGATAGTAACTACACTCTTGTGAGAGTTACTGAAAAACTGGATAATAACTACACCCTTGTGAGAGTTACTGAATAAGTGAAATAATAACTACACCCTTGTGAGAGTTGATCAAAAATATATCTGTACTATAACGTCATTCATATGATTCCTATATTGCATTAAACATAGGATATCAGTACTGACGTAAATAACATGGTTCCTATATTAAATCAAACATATAATATCAGTCCTGCAGTAATTCATATGATTCCTATCTTATATGAAACATATGATATCAATATAGACGTAATTTATGTGGTTCCTATATTACATCAAACATATGTTATCAGTACTGACATTTTCATATGGTTCCTATGTTAGATCAAACATACTATATCAGTCCTGACATAATTCATATGGTTCCTATATTACATCCAATATATGATATCAGTAGTGACACTTCTGTACAGTTCCTGTATTACACCAAACATATGAAAGCAGTAATGACATGTTCATATGGTTCCTATATTACATCAAACATGCGATGTTCATTTGAATCCCCTGGTGTGGTTTTGATTAACTCAACTACATATCACCAAATATAACTTGGGACCTTGAATGTTATCCAGCATGTATATGGTGGTAACTGTGTCTTAGGATATAACGTACGTGTCTAAAATCTTCAATGAAAATTACTATTAATGACAGTTAGTCTTAATTATGAGTGTAATGCAACATTTATGTTATAAAAATGTGGCCTTCGGTCTTAAAATGGCTACGTTTTTCTACATCAACCATTCGCAACGTTATTAAACACATGTTGAAATTATATAGTTTTCACCGAAAACTCTCGTCCAATTTGATGATAAAGACTGTTTTAAAGATCTTGAAATAACAGATAAATTACATAATTACAACATAATCTATATTCCGAGTTGAAAATGACTTACCGAGCTGTTCCATCCTAAACTTGTTACTGATTAGCTCGATTCAGTCATGATTTGTTTGAAAAATATCTCCCCTCCCGTATAACCTGAATACTACACTTATAAATATTATGTCATAACTATCAGTTATGCCACTTGATTATTCAATTCTTCATCCACTTCCTCATTCTAGAAACATTGTGCATTTTATAAGGTTTCGGGGTGGCCTAGTAGTTAACATGCCGGACCATGAATCCAAGGATTCACGGTTCGTAACCTGTTGCCGCAAAATCGCACTCTTGACTTTGGGGCCGTGAGTGTGTTATACGCGGAAATGTCAACTCCCACTATTGTATTGAAGTAAACCAATAAAGGGAGTCTGTTGACTAGCTACCTTTTCTATAGCCTACCAGTTTAAAATTAGGGACGGCTAAAACAAATAACCCTTGTGTTGCTTAACGAGAATATCTAAAACAGACAGACGTTTCATAAGATAAAACTGAATGTTTAGCCTCTTCCAGCAAGATATTTACATAAAAACATCTTGACACTCGTACGTAGGTACTGTTTTATTTTCGTATAAAAATTTCATTGAGATATGGAAAATGTTCAAGAATTACCTAACCATAGCTCATTTTCATTTTATCGAGAATTATTAACAGTCACTTTTTTTTCCATATTTTTATCAGTTCACACATTACTATAATCATTACATACATTTTTAGCCTGTTTTGGCTTCATTTTAGTAACCAGAACAAACATTCATTTATTTTTGCTTCATAGATTAGCAATCGTCATTTCAAACTTTGTTACCTGTTTTACTTCACAGATCAGTAAATTTTAAATATACTTGATTTTTCCTACATTACTAACTATTACGTTTACTTTATGTTAGAAACTATCACCACCTTTGACTGCCCTCAGTGGCTCAGTTGTAAGTCTGCAAGCTTACGGCGCTAAAAATCGGATTTCAATACCGTGGTGGGCAAACCACAGATAGCCCACTGTGTAGCTCTGCGCTTAACAACCAACCAACCAACTACCTTTGATTGATTGATTTTTTGCAAACTCAGATGTTGATCAATTCTTTACTTATTTTTAGCAACACAAAAATATAATTTCTTTATATTACGTCACTTTAACACAAATAGAAGTTTTAGCATCCTTAAGATTAATTTCAACATCGTTTATACTATACATACTTTGTTAATTAAAAGCTATTATTTTATCTAGGTACAAATCATTAAAGTTTATAGTATGTGATCATTTATGTTAAATAAGCAAAAATATAATTTCAGAAACAACACATTTGAGATCCACGTTTCTAATTCCATTGTTTTTCTTGTTTATAGTTAGATAGATGCAACATTAATTATGTAAACTATTTTTATAGTTAAAACATAGCAACATTTAAGATGTTTATATAGTTTGATACAACAATAGACTTTTTAAACAAAAGTTGTTATCATGATTTAAATACTCTTAATGATAGAACTGTACAACATTCCTGAAACCATTTTTAACTGTTTCTGTATGCTGTTCTTGAAATACTATTATCGATAGGAGAATTTTACAACGTTCTTAAAACATATTTTCACTATTCCTGTATGCTGTACTTGAAATACTATTAACGATAGAAGAATTGTACAATTTTCTTAAAATATTTTTCAGTGTTTCTGGATGCTGTACTTGAAATACTACTAATTACAATGGAATTGTACAATTTTCTTCAAACATTTTTCACTGTTCCTGTATGCTGTACTTGAAATACTACTAATTACAATGGAATTGTACAATTTTCTTAAAACATTTTTCTGTATGCTGTACGAAGAAATACTACTTTTCTCAATATTCAACTCAAACACTTTTAACCAGTCGTGTAAGAAGTTTGAGTACTGAAAATGTGATAGGGCAATAAAAATCCCATCATATATTCCCCATCCCTCCAAAAAAATGAAGAATTTTGGGAAGTCTGTGAAATGTTAAGTTCCTATGGGGGTGAGGCAATAGTTCTTACGTGAGCAACCTTATGGACTTTTATATTAAATAAAACATACAATGAAAGCCATCTCTCTCTTTTTTTAGTTTTGTCCACCGGTATGAATAAAGAAATGTTAGTTAGTTTGCACACTGTTCGAACCCCAGAATAAACTGTTTTTAAAAAAGGAAAATATAGTTATAATGGCGGAACAGAACCATCGTTTTTGGGAGTTAAAAACGTACTTACGAGTTTCTTGTTTTATCTAGGAGACGAAATATTTTCTTTAATCACTCTTCACATCCCAGTTTATTATTATACATAATTATCCTGACGTTATTACTCAAAGGTTAAAACAGTATATTACATTTCTCGCGTAAGTTTAATAAAATCTACAAGACTTTAGTATTCATGTCGTCACTTTGTAATAAGCCTAAATCTCTGTTAGAAAAAACAGATTTAGGTAAAGCCTTTAATATGTTTTTCATTGGATAATCACCAATTTTTAATCAAAAACTGGGCGTCGAAATAATATCACACACAGGTACTTCAATCTTGGCAATCAGCCTGGTTAGTACTGTAAGCCACTCGTAACCAATAACACCATACAAAATTTATAGTTGATTTGTTGACAAAAAATTGCTTATGTTAATATCTCAGTGTCTCATTATCAGTTTAAAACTTTCTATAGAAATATTTTATCGTATTTACTACATGCTCTATACTTTCACATACTCTATAGTTTGAAATAAATCTAAGCTCTATAGTTTAAATGTGGTTTATATTGAATTGTTCAAATCTTTCCAGACTATTCAAATTTATAAAGACTCGTACTCTGGCGTCTTCAAGAAAGGGATAATTTCATTTCTACAATAAACATGTGGAAAAATGTATACAATAAAAAATATTGCACTTTAAATCACTTCCAAAATTATCATTTGTAGTATCTTAGAATCATAAATTAATCTATTGAAGGATATTATTTTGTTAAAACATATTCATAGCGACAGCTTATTTGCTTCATGTTAGCTAATAGTGAATGGCATTAGCAAACAATATTCAAGTTTATTTTACGATCTTTGACTAAAACTGATTATACATAAAAAAAGCGTTTCAGAATTCCCATATCATCGTAATAGAAAAAGTAAAATTGGCCCACTTTCTACGTACATATTAAAATATATGTTAATACTAGCTCGAACGAAAATATTATAGACATTTTAAACAGCCATATGGCTTGTTCTATTAATTTCAACGCTACTTATATAATCGTAATCACAACATGCACATTAAACTTTTGTTGCTTTCTATAAAAAAACATTATACATCCATTATTAAATGTGGGACAAACATATTCTAAATAATAATAAAAAAACATTATACATCCATTATTAAATGTGGGATAAACATATTCTAAATTCTACGAATTTTATTGACACTCCTTTATTTTTGTTTTCATATTTGACCATAAGATAGAATGAATTCTAAACCATGATAATGGTACCAAGTTTGATCTAAATGAGACAACCATTCTAAGAATCATTTCGAGCGTATCTAATAACCCTCGCACATTTACATGTTATAGTACGCATATTTTCAACAATACGTTCAACTTTTTACCGTATGAAAACATGCGTATCACTATCAAATTCAGATCACTTCAAAAAGTTTTAAGAATAATAACTATTTGAACAGATACTTTTAATGCAGAGATACTGTTCCTTGAAAAGGTTTACACTAAGGAAATATTCCTTCACCGGTTAAACGTTAACCAACTGAAAACAAATAGCTAGGAGGCGTGATCTTCAGAAGTTATTAGAATAATTCTAACCACAAGAATGGATTGTTCAGTGACTCAACGTTTGGCTGATCAGATTTTTATAAATTAACACAGAATCTTGTGATAACGTCTGGAAACACATATCAGTTCTTTTTTTTTAAAGAGAAATACAACGGAGTCACCGGTGAAGAATGGCGTACGTTGTGAGCTGAATCCTTCTCAGCAACAACACAGGCACAATCCAGCAGTAGGCTAAGAAGGTTCGATAAGCCGTCGTCGACATCAGAAATATACTTACCAAAGAGAACAATGCAAAAATACGACAGGAACGAGCAAAAAGTTATAAAGATTCGACCTCACCAAGGTGTTAGGGTTCCTTTATTCGTGTCAACAGCTACCATCAATCATTCACCAACCGTCTCGGCGGGAAAGTTTAACCCTAAATTTTCCCTTCTCCAGTATACAAAAAGGCTTAGCAAGCTTTGAGAGAGCAGAGTTGATGCGCACGCATTACCACACGTTATTCTATCAGGTGACGTTTCATATGATTTTATGCGCCATTTTGAATCAGCCAATCAGTTACAGCAGATATGGAGGATGAAGCCATTATTGAAAGGATCTAAGCTAAGAAGGCTGGCCGTCTCGTGAGCAATGTGCGTGCAGTTTCTTGAAGTTACAGTAATGGTGGAGAGGGAGACGAACCAATAAGAATATTTAACATACAGACAGTTTATAGCAAGCATAAAGAATTTCCAGAGAAATAATCCACAAGTATTAAAGACAGTTTAAAAACGATACAGCTGATGATTTTCTTATCAGTCAAAAAACAATTTTTATCACTAGTTCCGGCTCATATATACAATACTTATAAAATGAAAAAATATTATGGAAAAAATCTATTACCACTACTAAAACAAAGTTAAAACTGTTTGCCATATTATTACTTGTTACTCACAATCTTCTGATATAGAAGTTAAACCAACGGTCAGGTCTTCGTCTAAATGTGTTACTCATAAAGTTCATTTATGTAAACGTCAACCTTCTGAATACGAGAAGTAAAGTTTAGTTCCTTTGTTAATTTACTATTGTTTGGTAGTTTTAGCGTATATATGATTTTCTATCTACAATTTGTGGAATAATAAGATTTTGAAGAAACAATATTTTTGTTAAAACAATAACTTTGCGGTTAAGAAGCTAACGAAGTGTGGCTCATTGGAAAAATATTTATTTTCAGTTTCTTCCTTACAATAAAAAATACCTTCGATATTAGGACCTACACAATATTTAATATCCTAAAACGTAACAAGGGCCTACACAATACGTAATACTGAACAACATAAGACCTCTACAATATTTATTGTACCTACACTTAGCTAACAATATTATTCAAAACAATTTTACGATTAAACACAAAGTTTATATCAACGTAAGAGTTTTAAATACAGACAGTTGTGAGATTAGTACTCATATAAAACGCGTTTTTCAAGTAATATATCAAAACATTCACAGCATAAGAGTTAAAAGTCACTCGTACGCAGACATGCCGTTCATATAATTATTATCTAAACAAGTCTTGTACGGCTATGAACATACACTTAATTCAATACAAAAACAAGGAATATATATATATATATCTTTAGCCAAAGAAACAAATATAAATACTGTTTCAAGGTTATTTTAGACAGTGTATAAACACAGTAGAGGCTAATGGAAGGTAAAACTATCTTTCCACTGCCTATATAGTCATCCGATTTACTACATGCAAATTCAGTCAACAGATACTGATCCGAAAGAAAAGTTTCACACAATCAATCAATATGTGTTTTACTGTTACATTTGATTGTTAAAATATGCTACCGATATTGCATCAATACCAGTCCATACATATACAGCTAGAACTGACAGATCTACAACATGAACAATATATTATAAACAGGTTCAGTAACAGCCCAATACACATACAGCTAGAACTGACAGATCTACAACATGAACAATATAACATAAACAGGTTCAGTACCAGCCTATACACATACAGCTAGAACTGACAGATCTACAACATGAACAATATAATATACACAGGTTCAGTAACGGCCTATACACATACAGCTAGAACTGACAGATCTACAACGTGAACAATGTAATATAAACAGGTTCAGTACCAGCCTATACACATACAGCTAGAACTGACAGATCTTCAAGGTTAACGATAGAACAAAGGTACATTATCAGACCCTGAAAATGTAATAAAACCCCTTACATAGAATCAGATAACACATGTACACACAGCTGAAACGTTTCAGGGCTGTAGAACACATGAATAGTTTATAAAACCCCTTACATAGCACTAGATAACACATGTACACACAGCTGAATGTGTTTATGCTGTAGAACATATGAAGGTTCTGTAAAACTGCTTATATAGAATAAGATAACACATGTACACACAGTTGAAAGCTTTTTAGGCTGTAGAACACATGAAGGTTTTATAAAATTCCTTACATAGCATTAGATAACACATGTACCCACAGCTGAAGGTGTTTAGGCTGTAGAAAACATGAAGGTTCTATAAACTGGCTGCTTACATAGAATCAGATAACACATGTACACACAGCTGAAAGTGTTTAGGCTGTAGAACACATTAATGTTCTATAAAATCCCTTACATATTAGCTGACACATGTACACCCAATTGAATTATTTTATTCCTGTAGAACACATGAAGGTTCTATAAAACCCCTTACAAAGAATCAGATAACATATAGTAGCTCTGTATACAAAGTAAACAGAACTCAAACACCTGAAAATTCTGAACAGAAAGAGCAAAACGTTTTCGCCACATGCACATTCTATATTGATAAGAACTGAAGATTTTGACAGATACACATTCTATACTGACAATTAAAGGTTTTGTCAGATGCACATTCTATGTTGATAAGATCTAAAGGTTTCTCTTCACTGAAAGTTTGCTTTCTTCCTTACTATGTTGGTTGTTTCAGTTACAAAGCATCATAAGTAATTTAATCAAAACATTCATTAATGAGACTTGAATTCAAGTGTTTTGGGTTCTAGTCTATGATCATGAATGACGATTAAGCATTAATAATTTTTTTATTCCTTAATCATTGTGATATTTATTGTTTGTTTGTTTTTCGAAACGTATGTCTAACAACGCAACAAGAACATTTCATGATGGGCACTTAGAAGATGGCGTAGTGAAACCTCTACCCACAGGATGGTTCTACAGGTTGTGTATTGGGATAACACAAAGCTGTTCTTACAACAAAACTAAATGCCCTTCTTCAACTTCCTTTCACGAACCTTGGTTGGAAAACATGGACGTAAATATCAACTAACCCTACACACACTATTCAGTATTTCCTAAAAAGTAATTTCAAAATTATTAAAGAATATAGTAACCAATTAATAATAGTGTAGTTTGTTTATTTTCAGACATAACCTTTATTTACTTTTCCCAATACCCCTCAAAATAGAATATTTTGGGTATATTCACAATTTATTATATTTATCAGAAAACAGTAAATAACAAATATCTCATTAGTCAGTGTGTCCTTCAAATGCATTGACTACGTTGTCTCTTCATGCTCCTGATGAGCCTCTGTGTGATTATCTGTAGCACACGGTCCCATTCTTTCTCAAAGACATCATCCAAATCGTCCATGAAGTCACAAATCAACAGCTTTGGTCGAAAAAGCATGCTGGGGGATGGGAGTTTCGTAGATGCTTAATCCTGTTCATGTTTGAAACAGGCCACACTCCCTATAGACGGTAATTTCCTTCCAGGATCCCAGCACAATGTAAGCGACATTGTTATCCATAAGAACAAAGTTGATACTAATGGCTCCGCTGTAAAACCTTGTGTAAAGTCTGGAATCTCATTCCTGTACTGCAAAACTGTCAGAGTTATCCTGGGGCACGTGGAGGTCAGTCTTACCAACGAAGCTTGGTCAAGATGTATACACAACCCAAACTATATTATCCACTTCTATTAGCGTTGTGACAACACTTAGAAAGAACGTCTCCACTCTCTGGTATGATGGTCTGTGAAGTCAAAGTAAAACTGGACATGTTTGTGAAGAGCATTGGCGTCCAATCATAGATAGTCCCAGTCAGGTGGTTTTTAGTCCCATCTCGAGGGTTTTACTGCAACACTGGGTTAAAAGAAGTTCATAAACCAGCGTCCTTGAGACTACTGTGGATAGTTTGGATTGATATAAGAGTTGCAGGTGCGTTTTGAAATTCAAAACCGAGCATATTGAGGAAGAAATATTGTCCTGGATTTGCAGTTTTATTCAGCTTCCTACTTGTCATCTGTTTACATTTTCGTGGATTTTATGTTGCTTCCAAGCATGGAAAAAGCAACCTAAAGCAACTAGCAGAAACATGGCGTTGAAACACAAGCATGTAGATACCAAGTTACAATTCATTCAAGTGTCAATGCCTTGTGGCATGTTTTTGTGTCATAATGGTGTAAATGCGGATACAGGTACACAAAAATTAAGAACAATAGAAAACATACATCAGCATCATGGGACAACCCATTTATAAAAATTCTCCCTCAGTCCCTTTTACAAAAGATCTATAATTCACATGAGTGATAATAAGTGACAAATGACTGACAGTAAAATCTGTTCTCTCACTGCTTGAAGCCAAAGGTTACAGTTTAATCTTTCCTATTTCCACCTATACGTTTAGAGAACAGACGTTAATCTTTAGTCCGAGAAATGATGAGTCGTAATAAACAGCTGGGTCACCATTTGAAAAGGGTAATACATACATACACTAATGTAACTGACCTCACAAAGTCTATAACACTGTCCTTCGAAAACTGAGTAATTTCTAACCTGTTCAGGGAAAACTAAAACTTTTTATAACTTTCTACTGTAGCATATTTCATCTCTATTTACTGAAAGTAAAACTATTAGTTTAACAAGGCATCAACTCATAAGTTATTTCTATAAAACCTTCTTTTGTGGCCTAATCACAATGTTTAAACTATTGCTCTAATAAAGCATCAAACTGTACGTCATTGTTAAGGGACTTCTCTCTCTAAGTATCTCATTATTTTGTAATATTTTGAGTTTCAGTAAAGTAAGTGAAACCTAAGCTATATGAAATTCTTGTTCTCGACTTTAAGCAGAAATCAACATTTGTTTATACAATGTTATTTCATAGTTGTCACTTCTTAAGTATGTTCTTGCCTCTGTTACGTTTACAAAGTCGATATGTCATTACTTTGTGACAAGAAGTATTTAGATTCATGAAGGTACATGCAAAGCAATTAAATCATATATCTTTGTATAATAGAACCACTAACCACATAGAGTCACCTGATTGTACACATTACAATCCGTGCTTACTCGCTGGCTTTTCACTTCTCACCGATAAATATACAGATGTTACATGACAAAACTAAGCTGGTGGATCAAAGATTATCGATGTATTTATAAATACTGTTGAGACATACATACTGATATTATCTAAAATCTGTTTCTTATAATATATATATATATATATATATATATATATGTATTAATACGATACAAAGTTAATATAGTATGCAACTAAAATATATCCAACTGATAATGGAACTGTATTATTTCATATCAAAACCAGTATAACCAACTGATGACGGAACTGTATTATTTCATATCAAAACCAGTATAACCAACTGATGACGGAACTGTATTAGTTTCATATCAAAACCAGTATAACCAACTGATGACGGAACTGTATTATTTCATATCAAAACCAATACAACCAACTGATGACGGAACTGTGTTATTTCATATCTAAACCAGTATAACCAACTGATGACGAAACTGTGTTATTCCATAGTTTCTTTAAAATAATTTCATTGATGTAGTGTTTCACTAACAAATTATTCTCTCAACAAAGAGTACTTAATGCTAATAAATTATAACACTATTCGAAATTAACATTTTCAAACCAAATCATTTGAAAGCATTATTATGAAGAAACATGCACAATTTACATGCCGCCATTTTGAATTAATAGCAAAAAAATTACATGACGGTGTGTGATCCATTTTCAGTAACTCTCACAAGGTGCAGTTACTATACACTTTTTGACTAACACTCACAAGGTGTAGTTACTATCCCCTTATTCCGTAACTCTCACAAGTGTGTAGTTACTATCCACTTATTCCGTAACTCTTACAAGTGTGTAGTTACTATCCATTTTTTTCAGTAACTCTCACAAGAGTGTAGTTACTATCCACGTTTTGACTAAATCTCACAAGGATGTAGTTACTGTCTACTTTGTCAGTAACTTTCACAAGAGTGTAGTTACTATCCAGTTTTTCAGTATGATATCAGTACTGACGTAATTCATATGGTTCCTATATTATTAAACAAATGAATGATATCAATACCGACATAATTCACATGGGTCCTATACCACATCAAAGACATATTAGTACTATATTTCATCAAACGCATGATATCAATACTGACGTAATTCATATGGTTCCTATATTACATAAAACATATGATATTATTACTATATTTCATCAAACGTATGATATCAGTACTTACATAATTCATATGGTTCCTATATTACATAAAACATATGATATCAGTACTAATATAATTCATATCGTTCCTATACGACATCCGAAATATGATATCAGTACTGATATAATTCATATGGTTCCTATATTAGATCAAACATACGATATCAATACTGAGATGAATCACACGGTTGCTCTATAACATCAAACATATGATATCAGAACTGGCATAATTCATATGGTTCGTATATTAGATATACTACGTCAAACATATTTGTACTGACATAATTCATATGGTTCCTATATTACGTCAAACATAGTACTGACATAATTTATATGGTTCCTATATTACATCAAGCATATCAGTACTAAAATAATACTTACAGTTCCTATATTAGATCAAATATATCAGTAGTGACATAATACATATTGTTTACTGAAATATCTGATATCACACACTGTCTTCAATATGAAGATAGTCTGACTGAGAAAGTACTGGCATATTTCATATGGTTCCTATATTACATAAAACATATGATATTAGTACTATATTTCATCAAACGTATGATATCAATACTGACGTAATTCATATGGTTTCTATATTACATAAAACATATGGGAACCACATGAATTACGCCAGTACTGATAACATATGTTTGATGCAATATGCGAACCACATGAATTATGTCAGTACTGATATCATATGTTTGATCTGATATAGGACCATGTGAAATATGTCACGACTCATACCATATGTTTATGTAGTATTGGAACCATATGAATTATGTTAGTATTGATATCGTATACTTGATGTAATACACGAAATATATGAATTATGTCAGTACTGATAACATATGTTTGATACAGTATACGAACCATATAAATTGTCATTGCAGATATCATATGTTTTACGTAATATAGGAACCACATGAAAATGTGAGTACTAATAACATGTTTGATCTAATATTGGAGCCATATGAATTATGCCAGTATTTATATTGTATGTTTGATATAGTATACGAACCATATAAATTGTCATTGCAGATATCATATGTTTTATGTAATATAGGAACCACATGAAAATGTCAGTACCGATAT
>NW_013668056.1:136242-143618 GCF_000517525.1 Limulus polyphemus | reverse complement strand
CTCACAAGTGTGTAGTTACTATCCACTTGTTCAGTAACTCTCACAAGGGTGTAGTTATTATCCACTTATTCAGTAACTCTCACAAGGGTGTAGTTATTATCCACTTATTCAGTAACTCTCACAAGAGTGTAGTTATTATCCACTTATTCAGTAACTCTCACAAGTGTGTAGTTAGTATCCACTTATTAAGTAACTCTCAAAAGGGTGTAGTTACTATCCATTTGTTCAGTAACTCTCACAAGAGTGTAATTACTATTCAGTTTTTCAGCAACTCTCACAAGGGTGTAGTTATTATCCACTTATTCAGTAACTCTCACAAGAGTGTAGTTATTATCCACTTATTCAGTAACTCTCACAAGTTCCTTGTGAGAGTTACTGAATAAGTGGATATAACTACACGTGTAGTTATTATACTTCTTGAACACGAGGTCTCTGAAGCTAATGTCGGCACTTATTTTAAGCACATAATGGGAAGAATCCTCAGTGTCATAAGGCATCTCTTATTGACCACATCGTGCTGCTTTCCCATAGCTAATGTCAACACTTATTTTAAGCACATAATAAGAAGAATCCCTAATGTCACATCGTGGCTCAACCTAATCCAAAGTTGACTTTGTTTAAAGCTAACTTGTAATATATTAGTTATTTTCAAGTGGTATTCAATGTATTATTAATCCAAATTTTGATTAGCCTAGCTTTCTATTTGAAGTAAACATTGTACCAGGAAGGTAGTTACTTTTATTTTAAAAAAACTGTTCGACTGCTGCTGCTACACAGCTTTTCCTTTGCCTGTGTTAAGAAAGGTCAAATAAAGTTGTAAAGTGAAAATAGATTCCATATTTACATCCACATCTGACTTTGTTGATAATATACGCGTCTAATTCTTCATAAATAAAAAATTTTATTGGAAAATTCAGTGCTGAATAATTGAACCATTAACCATTGACATTCCGAACACGCTAAACACTAGGCCACGCCCGGTCCTCGTTGTTACTAAAATAAAAAAATCGGTAATCATCACGATGTATCGTTTTCAGTAATAGACACAAAAGAACATACTCAATTTTTTGTTTTTGAGAAAAAAAATGATGACATTGTAAATGTTGCATATTCATTATCAATCGTGTGAATGTATTAACAGCGGATTCAATGTAATATTATATTTTAAAAACTTCAGAACAAAGTGTTGTGTAGTAAAATTAATGATCAAATAACAACTATTAACAAAGCGTAGTGAAGTAAAAGTAATGATTAAATATCAACTATGAACAAAGTGTAGTGTAGTAAAATTAATGATCAAATAACAACTATTAACAAAGCGTAGTGAAGTAAAAGTAATGATTAAATATCAACTATGAACAAAGTGTAGTGTAGTAAAGTAACGGTCAAATAACAACTATGAACAAAGTGTAGTGTAGTAAAAGTAACGATCAAATAACAACTATGAACAAAGTGTAGTGTAGTAAAGTAACGGTCAAATAACAACTATGATCAAAGTGTAGTGTAGTAAAAATAATGATCAAATATCAACTATGAACAAAGTGTTGTGTAGTAAAAGTACTGATCAAATATCAACTATGAACAAAGTGTTGTGTAGTAAAAGTACTGATCAAATAAAAACTATGAACAAAGTGTTGTATAGTAAAATTAATGACCAAATATCAACTATGAACAAAGTGTTGTGTAGTAAAATTAATGATCAAATATCAACTATGAACAAAGTGTAGTGTAGTAAAAGTACTGATCAAATAACAACTATGAACAAAGTGTTGTGTAATAAAATTAATGATCAAATATCAACTATGAACAAAGTGTAGTGTAGTAAAAGTAATGGTTAACCTTTTAGAGCGCGCTAATTGTGATATACAGACCAACTACGAACATATATATATAAAATCAAAATACTTGTCACCTTAGAAAAGGTAAAACTATCAGGTGTGTATGGGCTAGCAATATGTAAAATCTTGCTCGTTATAAGTGTTTTTGCAGCCTTCATAACAGATATGAAACCTGTGTTTTTTTCAGAATGCTCTTAGCAAAACGTACATCAGTGGCATCTGGGGAACGACCGTTCATCCAGCAGTGAACAGTTTTATAATACTCTCTCTTAACGACAAGCTTCCAAGAAATCTCAGCCCTGATAATTTCATAACTGAACTTGCCGGTATAAAATGTAAGAAACAGGGTGAACCGAGTTAAATGTGAATGTTACTAATGTAAGAACTGTAATTTACTCAATATATGCACAGTGTAATCAATTCATTGTTCTGTTTTAATTTGTCTTTGACATAAAATATAGAGGTTTGACCATAGCTGGTGTTGAAACAAGGGACCACAATATTACTACCTTGGACTATTAAGGATCGTCATGGTAACAGTCATGTCGAGGAAGCAATAGGAAAGTAATTTCTAGCTTTCAGCGAGTTAATGATGGGAAGATGAATTTAAATTACTTTATTTGAGTTTTCAACATTAAAACCATCATATCTTAAGCTGGGAACTCATATGAAACTTACCCATAAGAAATCATTTATTGGAAATTATCCTATAATTTATATAGTTTTCCTAGATGTCACTTCACCGTAGATATTGTCATACAGTTTATTTGACAAGTAGTTCATTGTGCTTAAGAACTCGCACAATTTCCTAAGAAAGCATCTCCTCTCTTGTAAGGGTTTCGAAACAGGAAGATATGAAACTCTCAACTCGTGTCATCTCCAGATTCTGAATCGCACTGGAAAGAAAGCACCTGTAAGTAAGATTTGTGGACTCACGTCCCCATGTGCAAGTATATGTGTTCCGTACGAATACAACAATTCCCGCCCCAACTGTTCTTCACCTCACGCAACGACCCCTATGATAAGAGTAAGTATTTCACGAAGACATTTTGTCCAGTCACGCGAATGACGGGTTTGAAGTCAAGAACCATGTAGATATCCTCAGAGTTAACTTTTTTTCTTTTTTTTTTACATGTGTAGCACGAATTGACAACCAAGCGAATAAAGCATGCTTTATCAATATTAAAACATTTGGTGACTGGCCTCCAGTCGGTTTTGGCGCCATCATCGACGCACTGACTCTTAAGAGACACGTAAATACCATTTCAGCTGTACATCGCTTTCAAGGTCAATGTCAAATGACACGCACGCAGATGGCTGTGGTTCAGTATGAGGAACGATGCAAGTTAATAAGTCGTTACTACGCTTGCGCAGCAATTTTTTCGACTTCCGCCAACCAAATCTACCGCGTCTACATGATTAAAGAATCACAGACCAAAGTGCATTTCAAGCCGTGTTTAATTACACAGTTGGCGGGAAAAGTACAAGATGCATAATATAGCTAAAAGAATAAGCTTTCTGTGCTGTGAAAACAAGCCAGAAATAGAGTTATTTCATTACTTGATTTTTGATGTGTTTTTTTATATTTTGCTGTGTGAAAGCAATCTTACTGTTACAACAGAGTTCTTTATCTACCAAACATATGTACACCAAATATATATTTTTCTTACATCTAATATCTATTGAACAAAAATAATAATAAGAAGAAAACTTTTCACGAAGTAAAGTATCCTTCTACTTAATTTAGTTTTGTGATAAACACCCAATGCGGGAATCCACATGAACGTATCTTTAGAAGTAATTAATAAATAAGACATGTAACAAATGCATTAATAGTAAAATTTATAGCACTGGCTAGTATACGCACTTATGGTAAAACCTTTAACACTGGCTACACTCAGCATATGCATTAGTGGTAAAATTTCTAGCATTGGCTACACTCAGTTCAAGCACTAGTGGTAAAACTTCTAACACTGGCTACACTCAGCACATTTAGTGGTAAAACTTTTAACATTGGATACACTGAGTTCAAGCACTAGTGGTAAAACTGCTATCATTGGCTACACTGAGTTCAAGCACTAGTGGTAAAACGTCTACCATTGGCTACATTCAGTACAAGCACTTATGGTAAAACCTTTAACACTGGCTACACTCAGCATATGCATTAGTGGTAAAATTTCTAGCATTGGCTACACTGAGTTCAAGCACTAGTGGTAAAACGTCTACCATTGGCTACATTCAGTACAAGCACTAGTGGTAAAACTTTTCACATTGGCTACACACAGTTCAAGCACTAGTGGTAAAACTTTTAACATTGGCTACATTCAGTACAAGCACTAGTGGTAAAACTTTTCACATTGGCTACACTCAGTTCAAGCACTAGTGGTAAAACGTCTACCATTGTCTACATTCAGTACAAGCACTAGTGGTAAAACTTTTCACATTGGCTACACTCAGTTCAAGCACTAGTGGTAAAACTTTTAGCATTGGGTACATTCAGTACATGCGCTAGTGATAAAACTTCTGACATTGGCTACATTCAGTACACGCACTAGTGGTAAAACTTTTAACATTGGCTACATTCAGTACACGCACTAGTGGTAAAACTTTTAACATTGGCTACATTCAGTACACGCACTAGTGGTAAAACTTTTAAAATTGGCTACATTCAGTATCTACGCTAGTGGTAAAATATCTTGATATTAACAAGTGTGTAAAAATCCTTTCGGCCACGATCAAAGAATTAGAAAACATTAGGTAGTTTCATATTTTTCGAAAGCTTCTTAAAAGTTATTCATACAACAACATTTTACTTAAAATACAGATTACTGTAACATTTCACCTGATATTTAATTACAAAAGATAAATTATAATTTGTTAAGAATATTTCAAATTCTAAACTTATTACAGTGCATTCTGGTAAAAACTGTGGTCGATTAGAATATTCTAAACAAAAATATTATGACTATATAGTCGTTATTCAGAACTGATAATGAAATACAAACATACTGAGGAAACTTCTCTCATTTTGTAGAGGTTAAGATGCTGTATTCATTAATCAGAAACTAAAAACCCCGTTTGAATCTGTCTCCTTTTATTTATTTTACTGTTTTCAAGTAACATATATGATATTTCTTCTATTAGATGAGCTACTGCTACTACTCATAAACTACATACACCAATAGGCCTAAATGTTATGATAAAAAAATAACGCGAACTGAAGCGGTTTTGGTGGTATTCAACAAAAGGTCTCTTGGCAAGTTACTTGGGGGAACAAAAGATAGATTTCAACTGCCATTTTTAAACACATCTGATTTAGAATCTGAAATAGACAAATAAAGAAGAATGTAGAGAAAAAATCATATGCAGTTTACGTGATTTTTACCACTATTATACTAATAAGCCTATTGCTATCTTCCGTAATTCTTCGCCAGCTATTCTATTACAACCATGCCCAAAGGCTTCAATAAGGTAAGATCTGCTTTATTAAAATTATACCCATTAAAAGTAAAGATCTGCTTTATTAAAATCATACCCAAAGGCTTCAATAAAAGTAAAGAGCTGGTTTATTACAACTGTGCCCAAAGGCTTCAATAAGGTAAGATATCCTCTATTAAAATCATGACCAAAGGCTTCAATAAAACAAAGATCTGCTTTATTATTACATTGTTAACTTTTTTATTGTTGACAGAATGTCTCCTAGCCATAATTAATATTTTTCGATTTAATATTAGCTTCTTTGTTGCTTTGGAGCATTTTAAAATACTTCTGCAGTTCTTTTATTCGTATAATTATAGCAGAATTTTATTTTTTTCCATTGGTTAAGCTTAGCTTTAGCTATCATTATATTACGAGTATATTTTGGAAATGTGTGTACCAAAGAAAATGAATATTATAATATAAAATTATTTTATATATATATATATTTATTTTATTTATTTATCTGTTTTACTATTACTAAACCCTGGTGTAGGTAATTTACAATAATACATATAGTTTGATACAAATAAATCTTTATTTATTTACTTGTCATTAAAATCCCGGAGTAAGTAATTTCATGCTAGTTTTAGTTTCCTGAACGATAGTTACTTTAAAAAATAAACCTACAAAACAGTTTATAAATGTTAATAATTGATGTATAAATGTATTAATCTCTATTATTATAACAGTTAATATTTATATATAATAGATAGTATATCAAATAATATTTATTCGCTATATATAACATATTAATATCAGCTTCCCAACAGAACAACCTATCTACTTTAAGCAAAACTAAAATCAACCTGGTAATGAGAATAGCTAATTAAATATATTTTTCTTACGTTCTTGTTTGTTTTAGAGTACATACCTTACACAAACATATAATAATTTCTAAATGATAGATAATGGACATAGCTTTCCAAACATACATAATATGTTGAGTTTGTGTTAAGTTTTTCCAGTATACCAAGGAAATGAACAATGGTGGGGTGTTAAAAGTAGCATGTTGCCTGCAGAAACATTTAATTTCAAAACAATAACACAAAAACAAAAATTGTAAGTATGACTCAAGTCTTTGTTGTGATTAATTAATAAACATTTATGTTTTGAAAATTTATTAGTTGAATGTCCCATTACTTTTTCACATATAAAAATATCCAAAATAACATGTTGCCGTAACGTGTTCTCCTTTACGGTTGTTTATTTTCAAGACAATAATTACAACTTTTTGAGTAAATAAAAACATTAAAATCTAAAATCAATCCGGGAAGTGTATAATTTCATTTGAACATATTCCAAACACAAGGTATCAAGAGATATTTTGGTTATGTCCATTTGGAGCTTGTAATAAAATTAGTTTTTTTAAGCATGTGATCTCCTTTACGCATATATCTAGTGTAGATACTCAAATTATGTCATTTTATTATATCGGTATACACAACAGCCAAGACATTTGTTGTTACCAGTAACTGAAAGGGTAAGAGTAAACTGCATTCTTCAATAAAAATCACTGAACATGAAACTGCGTGAACTCCTTTATGTGTTCTCCTTTACTTCAGTTTTGCTACAGAGGGGAATATATAGAGTGCATAATGCTTTTTCCGCCATATTTAATTTCCATTATGTGCAGATGATTATGATAGGGTGGATTTGAAATATATTAGTCACAAGTCAACTCATTTTCTTGCAAGAAAATCCTTGAAAGTGGGATTACGTAACAGGTGTGTATCTCTTTAACTGTATAACTAACATTCAAACGGTGTGAGTTGTAGTAGTTTTAGGTTTAAATAACTGATAAATTACAATGCTAAATCTGTGAGCGGTAATTAGGGGTCTATTTATAAAAACAGATAATTGGGGAGATGGTGAGATGTATGTAAAGGAGTTCACAGAATGGGTAAAGAAGATCGTTTGTTTTTGAATTTCGCGCAAAACTATACGAGGGCTATCTGCGCTAGCCGTCCCTCATTTAGCAGTGTAAGACTAGAGGGAAGGCAGCTAGTCATCACCACCCACCGCCAACTCTTGGGCTACTCTTTTACCAACGAATAGTGG
>NW_013668056.1:131735-136058 GCF_000517525.1 Limulus polyphemus | reverse complement strand
ATTATAACGCTCCCACGGCTGAAAGGGGCGAGCATGTTTGGTGGGACGGGGATTTGAACCCGCGACCCTAAATTGCGAGTCGAGCGCCTTATCCACCTGGCCATGCCGGGCCAAGAGGAGATCCTACTATTAATTCAACTCCTTTGCACTTCTTAGTATAATGCCACATAATAAAAGCTTACGTTTATGAGCTGTGAAAGTAGTCTAATACAAAATAGATATTCTTAATAGCCTGCTACAGCTGGATTTACTGTAGAAATGTAAAGGATATCGCATTAATTTCTACATCTGTCTTTGCTAATATACAAGGGTGGTGTGCATTTCGGTAATGGGTTTCATATTGTATTTTTAGAATGGGTGGTAAACAAAGTCGGCAGCTGAAATATTATCACAGAAAAAAGGCAGCAGAAGGGAAAACCTTCTTACAATTTGATTGCTTTTTTATTCAGGTACGTACAATATAATCTGGTAAAGGAGAACACATGTGAAAAACAGTAGTCATTTTCATCAAGGTGGAAAACTATGACAAAATGTAGCCCGAGTGCTAGATTTTTGGCACAAGGTTTTTCAGTAGTTACATTTTCAAGAACTGTATAAATCATACTTATTGGAGAATATTTCCAGTTGAAAAATGGACACTTAAGAAGGCCTGGCCCTTACCGCTATGCCACCAGGGAATTTTACGTTCTAAAAAAGATTGAAATGCATAGTTTCATCAGCTGGGTACCTTCACTGATATTTTTAGCCCTAATCCCAGTCATACTTCACGAAGTTCGGCCAGCTTAAATTAAGGTCAGCCATATTTACATATGTGAATGTAAAACTATATCTTTGATAAAAGTAATACATTCTAACAAATACTGTTAATGAAAGTGACAATAAAGAAATAATAAAAATTTAAATATGGACAAACTGAGAACATTTCTCCGATTCTGTAATGTTAGAATGCTAATGTCAAAATTGGTCAGAAATTGAAATGTGGACAAACTAAGAATGTTCCTCTGATTTTGTAATGTTAGGGTGATATATCCATTGATCAGAAAATAAAATGAACTACGAACAAACTGAGAACGTTTTATTATATTTTTAATAGCCTAATCAAGGTTGGAAAACGGTGAAAATGAAACACGGTTCTAATAACGAAACATTTCACCAAAGTTTGAAAACGTTAAAACTTTAAAACGCTTTGCTGATAATTATGGATAGTTCATTAGTGTTATCGTAAATATATTAAATGTGGTCCTCATTTTTGTACATTAATGAGTAAAGTAACAATGCTAAAAACAAACAAGTTTAAATATTTCAAATTAAACACCATGGGTACTTTCATTAACTAAATGTTTTAAGCACTGTGTAAAACTTGTCTAGTACCAAATGGTACACAAAAATATGTTTTAATTATTTAAACAACAAGTGATGTTTTTAAGATAATTGAGTAACACAAATATCTTATTAAAAAAGCTTTAAACGGTCTCCTGTGTTGATGAAAGTTTTAAACACAATTTGAGTAACACAAATCAGTCATTAAATAGTTTAAGCTGTCTCCTGTGTTTATGAAGTGTTCATTAAGGTTTTTGCATGTATTTTTAGTGACACAAATCAATCATTAAACAGTTTAAACTGGTTTATGTGTTTATGAGATGTTGATCAAAGTGTTACACACAATTTGACTAACACAAATCAATCATTAAACAGTTTAAACTGTCTTATGTGTGTATGAGGTGTTGATCAAAGTGTTACACACAATTTGAGTAACACAAATCAACCATTAAACAGTTTAAACTGTCTCCTGTGTTTATGAAGTGTTGATCAATGTTTTACACATAATTTGAGTAACGCAAATCAACCATTAAACAGTTTAAACTGTCTCCTGTGTTTATGAAGTGTTGATCAATGTTTTACACATAATCTGAGTAATGCACATAATTCAAAGGTTTTTTCTATGTAAAACGTTTATCCATCTTATATGATATCATATCACATATTATATAAATATATATATATTCTGTTGTTTTTTCAAATGAGTTATATATACAAGTAGTCTTCCAAAGTGATATTTTTAATAGCCTCAAATGTAAGTTTAGAATAAACAATTTGTAATAAATATATTTTGTTAAATGCTAATCGTTACATGACCTCATATATCAATGTATTATTTAGTAATTTGTGTTACTAATTTATGGATGAATAACTTCCCATAAAATTTAAACCCACACAGGTTTAACTGTATTAAATGATAAGCCGTGATGCAAACGATTAATATTTAGCGACATCAGAACATAAGACATAAATATAGAGAGGGAGATTCAAAGTGTACAATTTTATGTCAAATCGAAATGTTAATACTGTCGTCATGTCTTGCTCATGTTGATGTACTGATGGATTAGTGATAGATTATAACAACAAATGAATGTAACGTATTTCAACCTTCTCCAAACTAATCAGAAACCATTAAGTATATAATCCATATTGTGCTGAGGGAATTTTCGTCTCATCTTGTATATAATCTGCTGGAAACACTTACAGATCGATATAGGTATGACGACCAATCATTGTTCCTGGCATATCAGGACGTCAACTTAACGCCATGGCACAGCTGACCAATGGAACGCCTGCGCTTCAATAGAGACACGCCTTTTTCCGACAAGAAGTCTATAAAATTTCGAGCAGATGAGTAGGTTTTGCAAAAATGCAAAAAATGACGAACAAAGAGATACACATGCTTTCAACTTTTTTGCTGAGACGCGTAAGCCTTGATTTTCAGTTCTGCTTATCAAATTTATTATTTCCGAAAATAAATGGTCTGTGTTTACCATGATTCATGCGTATTGTGAATATGGGTAAACTTAGATGTAGATCACTTGTATGTAATACTTCACAAATTTCGTCAACAATTCTGTACCTGTATATACGTTAATTTTTTCCAACTACTTCTACATAGTATAATTCTCTCAATCATTTCAAACGTGATTTTTCGAATCGCCAGTAAAGTTTTTTGTTTAGTTTTGATGTTCAAGTATATAAATAACAGAATTACAGAGCTGGAATGATACATGCGTTTAGTCGAATCTTGAAGTAGACAAAATTTTAATTTGGTTTGTTTCCAATTTCGTGCAAAGCAACTCGAGGGCTATCTGCGCTAGCCGACTATACGATAGTAGGGACGGACTAATCAACACCACCCACAGCCAAGTTTTGGGTTACTCTTTTACGAACGAATAGTTGGATTGACAGTCACTTTATAACGCTCTCACGGCTGAAAGGGCGAGAATGTTCGGTGATGGAGATTCGAACCCGCGACCCGCAGACTTCGAGTAGAATATAGAAGTAGTCATATATTGGATGTAATGAATAACTAGTGACACTTGGTACGTATAACTTTGAAAATAGAAGTAGTCATATAATGGATGCGATGAATAACTAATGACACTTGTCTTGGTACGTATAACTTTGAATACAGAAGTACAACTTTGAACAGTGTTGTAACAAGAACAGATTATACAAGAACGTAGAAAATGTCAACAGCAATCATATACACTTCTGTTTAAAGACTTAATTCAATCATATACATATGTAAGCATAACCTTAGAAACAATTAACACTACAATCTAATAACAATTTACAGGTTCTTGGTTTTTAACAATTTAGAGTCAAGTAATAACTTACTGTTTCTCAGTTACCAACAGATTACAATGTAGTAATGACAGCTTAGTGTTTCTTAGTTACTAACAGATTACAATGTAGTAATGACAGCTTACTGTTTTTTAGTTACTAACAGATTACAATGTAGTAATGACAGCTTACTGTTTCTTAGTTACTAACAGATTACAATGTAGTAATGACAGCTTACTTGGTTACTAACAGCTTACTGTTTCTTAGTTACTAACAGATTACAATGTAGTAATGACAGCTTACTGTTTCTTAGTTACCAAAAGATTACAATGTAGTAATGACAGCTTGCTATTTCTTAGTTACCAAAAGATTACAGTGTAGTAATGACAGCTTACTGTTTCTTAGTTACTAACAGATTACAGTGTTTTAATGACAGCTTACTGTTTCTTAGTTACTAACAGATTACAATGTAGTAATGACAGAAATCCTGTTAACTTATGACAGACACCCTGTTGTCTCATCACATTATGACAGAAACCCTGTTGTCTCACCACATTTTGACAGAAACCTTGTAGTATCACATTAAGATAGAAACCCTGTTGTCCTACCACATTAAGATAGAAACATTATCTTACCACATTAAGATAGAAACCCTGTTGTCCTACCACATTAAGATAGAAACCCTGTTGTCCTACCATATTAGGACAGAAA
>NW_013668056.1:121813-130735 GCF_000517525.1 Limulus polyphemus | reverse complement strand
ATATATATATATATATATATATGTGTGTGTATGTGTGTGTGTGTGTGTGTGTGTGTGTGTGTGTGTGTGTGTGTGCTGAAATATGAAAAAAATGCAAGAAAAATGGCGTGATGGTATTAACTTCCATTAGAACAAGTTAGCTACTTACAGCAAAATAAAAATCGACCTGGAAATGAGTATACCTAATTAAATATACTTATAAAGATTAGAAAGCTGTCTTACTACAGATGGTGATGAACCAGCTGATAAAGACTTATCAAATGATCCAAATTAAATACAAAACAGATAGGTGCTACTTAACCACTAAATCCAAAAAGGAATAACTTGACAAAAATAGGAACTTAACACACTAAGGCTTAAAATGTCATACACAAAGGGAGGTGCATAAGGTGTTAATACGATAATAAGACCGGATCTCACACATAAATATGAAGGATTTGTTGATCAAATCATACAGATTTCATAATGTATTAATATGACAGTAAGACCAGATCACACATACAAATTTGAAGGACTTAATGAACAAATCATACAGATTTCATAATGTATTAATATGACAGTAAGACCAGATCACACATACAAATTTGAAGGACTTAACGAACAAATCATACAGATTTCATAATGTATTAATATGACAGTAAGACCGGATTCACACACACAAATTTGAAGTATTTATTGAACAAATCATATAGATTTCATAACCATCTAACATTAAACTGATACTCACTAGACATAAAACCCAGTGTCAAGTGCCCATTAAACTGGGATGATAGATCATAGAGAAAATGCTTATCTACTTGGTTATATTTTGTGAATCACCCGACAACTGAAGGCCCTTGGATATTATAAGTTGTTTCATAACCATCTAACATTAAACTGATACTCACTAGACATAAAACCCAGTGTCAAGCGCCCATTAAACTGGGATGATAGATCATAGAGAAAATGCTTATCTACTTAGTTATATTTTGTGAATCAGCCAACAACTGAAGGCCCTTGGATATTATAAGTTGTTTCATAACCATCTAACATTAAACTGATACTCACTAGACATAAAACCCAGTACAAAGTACATGTTATGCTGGGATAAAAGCTCATAAAGAAATTGTTTATCTACTTGGTTATACCTTGTGAATCTGCTGACAACTGAAGATCCTTGGCTGCTATGAATTGTTTCAAGGTTCATGGATACTAAGAACTGTTTCAAGAAAATGATATTCATGCAGACAGAAAAATATCTAAAATCAAAGATTAACTTTCCAATAGCATGAATAAACTCATATACAGGATTACAAACGTTCAAAATATGTGATACAAGATTGTAACTTGTTGTTATTTGCTCCAGATGAACAGAGTAAAAATCTTAAAACCTATGATAAAAGTAGAAAGTCAACTTCACATTCCAATAATTTATAAACTACGACCTCAAACCCTAAGATTTCAACTTGTTGCTCCAATAAATAATGCAAAACTTTAAAATCCTGTGACAAAAGAAAACCAAGTTGATGATCCAAATAAATAACGTAAAACCTTAAAACTTCATTACAGAAGAAATCAACATGTTCCAAATAACTCACAACATCTTAAAACTCAAACATGCAGAATGTAAACTAAATGATATCCTATACAGATGAGTAATGCAACATTTTGAAACAATAAGGTAACCCAAGAACAAAGTAAATTTGAACCTCTTCCCTGAACATAAAATAGTATGAAACTTGTTTAGAGTTAAAACACGGGAACTATAATTTCTCAATGCTGATGTCACAAAAAACTCATAGAAATCAAACACAAAGTGTTAAAAGTCATATATAACCAATAAATACATGCAAATAAAGACAGAAGCAATGCAAGTGAAATTACATTCAGTTCAAGTACAAAATAGTTACATTCCAATGTAGAAATGAATGACAATGACTTCTTTGTTACATCAGATGGGAACAAAAGCAGCCAATTTGACAATCAAGATACAATTTACCCATCAGCAACCATAAAAAATAAGAAATGAGGAATCAACTTTTAAAACCTGAACCTTGACTTAAAGCCCAGATCATATAATTCTCTAATTTAAAGGAAAACTCTAGAATCATTTGACACCTCAACAAAGACACCATGGAATATCATACAAAGAGAATAAAAAAAAAAGATAGAGTAGCTTTACCCAGTTCATCTAGTAACAGCAGGTGCCCACTTCATGCAGCAAGGAGTAATGGTGAAAAGACTTTTGTCGAGAGCTATTTGATGTCACACATCTCATTTAATGTGAGTTTTTGCTGCAATGCGACAGTAGCGATAACCAAAGTTACTGCTACTGGAAATGGCTTATAGTTAACACAAGCACTATTACTGTCTCATGAACAGGTGTTCATCATCAGTGTTACGGTGTTTATCAGACTAAACACCCATGAATATGAATACCTCCATCTACACATATCATACAATTTCAATTGCTATGTACAGGGGATTTGAAAACAATAATAATGTGACAATTATAATAAAAGTAATACATCATTTAAATCACAATTATTTATTTTTGCAAAAACAAAGATATTTTGGCTACAACTGTTCGTGCCATTATCAGGCAGGAAAAATATGGACAAGACAATAGTACATATACTGTATTTAAAAAATCATTCCAATTACACATAGTACATGTAGATTTTAAATGAACATTCTAAAAATTAAGCAACACCAATAAATGCAAGGATAAATATATGTATACATTATACATAAGATATAATATTCAATATAAATATAAAACATACAAAAATATATTATTAACAAATATATATAAATGTTAATATTATGTTAATTCAAGTAAAACTCAAGAACTGAAGTTCCTGGACCTACGTCTTAATCTAAAGAAAAATCTCTATGTTCAAATATTTCCAGTCACTGGAAAAAACGTTCAGAAAAAAGATGCTTACCTTAATGATAAAGACCTCTATGCTACAGGTTAAGGTTCATATTTGCAAGAAAGATAACATTTAAATTATCGCATCTCTTCGTAACACATGCTGTACGTCCCGTAACGACAATGAAAATCTGATATCGAAAAATGATAATATTAACAGACTTCTTAAAAAGAACAAATAATGTTACTACTTCTCCAAACATCCTCTGAAACAACTAAGCTATTCCTCTATACAAATTTAGACTTTACATGAACTGTGAACAATGCGATGAGTTCAAACATCTAACAGCCAATCAGAACTTATGCCGGTATCTAGCTAAACCTGGTTCTACCACAGGGTCCACACAACTACCAAGACGGAACCAAGGAGGTGGCCAAGGCCGACATCTTGAACTTTTTATATTTACTATAAACCTGTAATTGTTAGCAAAATTGCTTCTACAGGTTCCAGTTTCTCCCAAAACTTAATTTTGATCACAATAAAAATATTAAGCACTAAAATGATTACTTTCTATATCACACTACTATTTAATGATATAATCAAAAACAAGCTATGAATATATGCATATTATATGAAGAAACAAAAACATACTGTGAAAATATACATTTGATATGAAGGAGTAAAAACACTACGAAAACATACATTTTATATGAAGGAACAAACCAAACTATGAAAATATACATATTATAAGAAGGAACAAAAGACACTTTAATGTGAATCAAAACAACCAAAAATTTAGAAGAAACCACATTTAGTTGCCTTGGGTACGTACCTTGTGTACGAGTTAGTTGTTGTTAGAAAATAATTCCATTATTTCCATTATGTTAACAAGGAATATATCAAAACAATAATCGTCTTACAGAAATATACGTACAATGATACATACTAAATAGAATTAGTTGAGATGCAAGTTTTTTTTGAGAAAAATATGTTATGCAGATCTCGATTAAGTGCTAACACTTCTACCAAACGGTTAGGACGTGAGCGTCCATTTTGATTTAGTTGGTGCTATCTAATTCAGAGAAAGAGAGTAAAAGAAAATGCCTACCTTAATGATAAATGTGAAACAGGACAGCAAAGGGTTAAGGTGAAAAAAACAGGTGTGGAGCTTTTTCTCTCTTGAAACTAGCCCACTATCAAAAGCCCAAGGTCACCTCTTTCAGACATTCTCCACTTCTCACATGCGCACATGTACAACCTCAACAAAGCTTCCTGATAATGAAAATAAAAAGGTCTACCAGGCTTAGAAAAATCTAAACTGAGTGGGAGATGGCTAGCTTGCTGGTAAGACATTCTTTGGTGGCAGTCTGATCACTGGACTTTGAAAGGAAAAAAACAAAAACTCCTTCAGTATACATAAGAAAAATAAGCAGACTTCTGATATGCTGCTGTATATCAGAGACTGGAGTTATGATAAGCAGACAGATCATCATCCAATTGACGGTAGAAAAAGGTGGCTTTAGCAGAGAAGGCGGAGCTTAGGCATGAGCTCCCTGGTTTCCTCGTCAGTTGTTTTTACCACTCCATATATGGAGGAATGTGAAAATATTCCAAGGTTTTCCATGTTTCCAATAGCAACTCAGTTATTAGTTTCAATAAAAAAATGAAGAATCTATAAAGTGAGGAATTTGCCTTCCAAACTTGCTAAGGTTTATTAATAATTAAATAACCTACATTACTTGAGATTTGTATAATTTCTGTGCTAATGATGTTCAGCTAATAATATACAATTGTAATAATTAAAACAAACTTCTACCACTTCTTTAATAAACTATAGATAAAAGAAAAATGCATTAGAAAATGTAAATGACAATGCTTTACAATATTAAAACACAGAGTTTCAACCTGTATTTATTTCATACATGTACTGTAAAGATTAAAAACTTTGAGCCATTAGCAAAATCATACTGCATCTTAATTCTTAACAAATAAAAATATTTTAAAATTGTATAGCAGTGTCCACTTTAGATTTCCAACCAACAATGATATGTACAAATACAAAAATAAAGTAAATATGTTAACTGTGGCAACCAATAGTGTACATACACCATGTGTCAACTGACCATCAAACAAGGCTTAATTTTTATCTAATTATCTATACAGATACAGCAAACAAATTGCACATAAGAATGCTTTTGAAACTACTAACATGTTCTTAAATAACATGTATAGCATAAGTATATTTAACACAACCATAAATCGACACTCAAGTTCTTAGTAAAGACATAAAAAAATTATTTCCAGGCACAAGCACAAATGGACTTTCAAAAATTACCCCTGTTTTTGTAAAGAAAAACACATCTTTGGAAGTGTCTTTTTTTAATGATGTAGTTACATGACATTCTTAATGTAATGTACAAAAAATTTAAATGTTGTAGGAAAATGTCTTATGAAAGAGTCACATTTTTCAATAAGCACCTAACATTACTACTGTAATTTCCAAGTACCTCCAATATTGTATGGAAAAATATTCTACGGCAGAGTCACATTTTACAACAATTACTTCATGTTACTGTTGTAATTTCCAAGTAATTCTAATGTTGTATGGAAAAATATTCTATGGATGAGTCCCATTTTACATGTACCTCACATTACTACTGTAATTTCCAAGTACATCCAATATTGTATGGAAAAATAATCTATGGCACAGTCAAATTTTACAACAATTACTTCATATTACTATTGTAATTTCCAAAAGTCTCAAATGCTGAGGGATTACATCCTATGGATAAGCCACATTCACAAGTTACTACATGTTAGTAGTGTAATTTGAAAACTTCATATCTTCATTGACTGAATAATTATTAATGACAAAGATAGCATTAATATTTTGAAGTCAGGCAGTATTGGTCACTAAAGTCAATCTGTCAGTTTTTTAACAAATAGTAATTCTCTTTCAAATAACTACACTTTAATATTATGAGATGTAGCTATGAAATACGTTGAAACCTATATCTTTCTTTCAACCTAAAATGTAAGTAAACTATCAGAGTACAGGAGTTGCTTTTGATATAATAAAAGGCCATTTCAATAAAAACTATAAACAGAATAAAGTGTATCTAAAAAAAAGTCTTTTTAATTTTAAGCTTATTAAATGACACATTTCTGATGTCTTCTGATTATTTTGTTTTTGATTCTTGTATTGCTTGCTTATCTTCCAACAGGAATAGAAGCTGTGTGATGATCATTCAATAACAATATCAGTTTTCAGAGTTGGTAAAGCTCCCACAGAGATATATGAAGAATTATTTCATATTAATGAACAATATATTCATTACATTCAAAGATAAAAACAAGGTCTACCTTTCAAAAGAATTTGGGTTATATGGTTTGTTATTTTATGGGTTTTTTTAACATAAATATTCATTAAATTAATATTTAAGATAAGCTAAGTAACAGCATATCTTATGGTATGTATTTTTAAGAATATAAATAAAGAATAATCTATATTAATACAATGCAACAAAGGACAGATTCCCGTAAATAGACAACATTACTTTAAAATTACAAGAAACTGGTTTAAAATAAGTATAAACTCAATGGAAGCAGAAAAGGAAGATCAAAATATTAATTTTCTAATTATAAAAATGCTGAAAATAATAGTCTATTCTAATATTGTATAAATCTCCAACATACATGGTCAATCCTTCCCTCATAATCTAAAAATTCACAAAGATATATATAGGAAAATCAACTGAACAAAGAAATTAAAAAGCAGTACAACAGTTATTTGTTGAAGACTAATAAAATATACATATACGATGGAAATAATGAAACAACATACTTTCAATACACATGGCTCTAGAGTTGTAAGGACTCAATAGAAATGGTCATTGAGAGCAAAACATTATTAACTTGGCATAAAAAAGTATTAAAGAAATAACTTATATCTACATTTTGTATTCTGTGAATAGTATTCAAAATTTTGGGAGAAATGTGCCTCTGTAGTGCTTACCATAACAAATTAAGTTAAATTCATTAAGTTTCTGAATTTTAATTGTGCTACCAGTAGTTTGTGATGTAAATAATATTGACAAAAAAAGAAACTTACCAATAATATTAAAGTTTTCATTATTATTCTTATTTTTATTTTAAGCACAGTGATTCATAAAAAGAGATGTCTAGTTAGGAATTAATCTGTGAAATAGTTTTGGACATAACATACCACATACTAGGACTGCAGTCAATAATAGCTAATATCAACAGTTGTGTGAACAATCACTAGTTTATCTATTAATGTAAGTTTGATCTGCTTTTGTCATAGTTTTCAGCAAATTCACTAGATGGCACTAATATTTAAGCAACAGAGAACAGCTGAGGATATCCTAGATCATTTCTGTGTTTAAATCTGACAGCATTGTTGTATTTCCATACATGAAAAAAAAAGTGCAATCAGGGCACAATTTGTGAGCTTAGACATTTAAATGGCTGTAAAGCATAATATAAGTTATTCATGAAGAATATGTAAAAACAAAGATAGCATTAGGAGGCATTTCCTAGCTATAAGAAACCAAAACAAAATTCAGGAATTTCATTTGTAAGTATTGATGGAATATTTATCCCACAATCCTACCAAAATAAGTGATCAGTCACAAGAAAAACCCTAATGAAGTTTTGCAAGGGTCAAGTGTTAGTGAAAATGAAGATGAAACAGCCTATCTGAAGATGTAGTGGCATTAGATAGAAAACATTAGAAGATACTAATGTCTCAAGACCATCACATTTGCTCTACCATTACCAAGTATCCCAACTCATCAACTTTCATGTTGTTCACAGTCAAACATGGGAAGGATTATTGACCCCATGACAAAAGAGCAATAATAATCATGCTAGGGAGTTGCTGGAAAGAGCCACATGAACACAACTGACAGACTATTATACAATTCCCAACTAAATATCTGTTTTCAACACCAGAATAATAAAGTGATGGTTATGTTGAAAGGTAAAAGTTAAATAGCCAGTGTAATGGTTGAAGTAACCTATGAAATTAACCAGTTGTTAATTTTGTAATTACTACACTAATATCAGCTGTTTACAAGATTGTCAGCATAGCCACAAAAGACATACGAGTGAATACACCTATAATAATATATTCGAGGTCATGGAAGAAAATGGTATTTTAAGCTTTCTTGATGCTGTAATAAGTAATGCCATCAATGAGAAGAGAGCCAGGCAATTATTTTTATAAGAAAATTCTTAACTATACTCAAGAAACAGTAAACAAAAATTAAGCCTATCCTTTACTTTTCAGGGAATCATTGTACACGTAAGTCACCAGCCTCCATTACTGTTGATGGCAACTTATTCCATAAGCTAATCATCCTGTTAGAAAAACCTAATCTTAACTGAAACCTAACCTGCCTTTTCCTATTGGCTTCAGAATTCAGCACAAAGAAATGAAAGTCCTTTTTTATTAACCCTCCCTGAATAATCTTGTAAGCTTCAATAAAATCATCTCTTATTCTTCTTTTCTAAAAAGAAAATAAGTTAAAAGGTCTAAATCTATCCCAATAAGACAACCCTTCCATCCCCAGAATCATCCTAATAGCCCTCCTTTAAACCCTTTCTAATCAGTCAGTATTTTATTAGATAAGGAGACCAAACTGTTCACAATATTTCAAGCAATACATAACTAATGGTTTGTATAAAGACATACCATATTTTTTGGTGTATAAGATGCACTTTTTTACCCCAAAATATGATGTCAAAATCTGCTTGTGTCCTATACACCGAAGGTATGAATAATATATATGTATATATATACAATATACACAAGCCATGTGTAAATATATTTAAATAGGCATGCATAGTTTAGTTCAATTGAATGTGTTACTTATAACAATAGTAGTTTTGTTTACTTTTAAACACATAACTATTTATAATGCTCCCTAAATAATAATAAATTACAGTGAAAGCAATGAAGATTTTGTAGGTTTTGAAACAAACTAAATAACAGTAAACCTTTTTTTGATTTATGGTATCTTCTTATTTTGATGTTTTGAGCTCT
>NW_013668056.1:118867-121803 GCF_000517525.1 Limulus polyphemus | reverse complement strand
ATACTAATTTTTAAAGTATCAAATTGAATATTTGTTCAATAAAAATCTTTCATATGTGACTGTAGCTTTTTTTCCCCAAAAACTTTTGTCTTCAAAATAAGGGTATGCCTCATATTCCAAAAAATATGGTAACTAATTCTTTTAACTCATAATCAATATATCTACAAATACATCCTAAAATTTTTCTACTAGAAACAGAGTACTGCCTCAACAGCTTGAATGACTTATCCTAAAAAATATGCCAAGACCCTTTTCTTTAGCCACACTACTGAACTGATTCATATATATATATATTAAAACATGACCAAAATCATAAGTCAACTATTTTGTATTTACTACAATTAAGTGTCAGTTTCCAGCCACCTGTCAAAATACCAAATGTTCTGTAGTACCTGATCATCCTCAACACAACTTTAAATAACCAAGGGTTTAATATCATCAGCAAACTTTAATAATTTACTATAAATTATGTCCCATTCAATGTCATTAACATAAATAAGAAAAAGCCACGCACTAACCCCTGAAGCACACTACTAGTAACAAAAATCCAGTTTGATTGAACTCCATTAACAAAACAGTTTGCATTCTTTCATCCAGCCACCCTTCAGTTTTTTCTAACCCCCACCAAAGTGATTTTCTTAACTACTCTTCTGTGTTACATCTTATCAAAAGACTTTTGTTGTTCACATCAGTATAACTCAAAATAATTCAAATTGCACATTAGGTAAACTATTCCACAATTTTAAGCCTTAAGCTTTCTCTAAGCACATAAGTTATAGAAAAACCATTCATCCATCTAGTAATTGTGAGCACTTGAATCATATTTTTTCAAATTCTTCTCTGTTCTACAGAAACAAAGTCAAAAACTTATAGCTTTTCCTATTCCTTAAATCATGTATCATACAGGTAGGAAGAGCTGTTGAGGGGCCCGGTCATGGGATATTCCAAAGCTCACTAGAAATGCATATTACTTAACGAGTTAAAATGGCCACTGCTTTTTCATGGATTCATGAAAAAATTTGTCACCTAAATTTCTTTTATGAAAAATCAGCAAAAGTTAATAAATAGAATGAAAGGGGGGGCCCAATGACATTACTCACCCCGGGACCTGGGATGGCTTTTGATGCCCCTGCAGGTAGTCTGCACTCTTTTTCTGCAACCTTCCAGTACTAAATGGGAACTTTACAAAGAACAGTTATTTCCTCTTTTTTCACTCTTGCATTTAGTCAGTAGAAGTCTTTACATTTCTATTGACAATCACTCACTCTAGAGTACAAATTAATTAAAAACAGTTATTCCATGAGTGATTATAAGTGAACTAAAAACAATTTTACAACTGTTCCTAATAACAAAAACATTATAAGAAATCTCTAAAATGTTGAACTTACGTAATACGTATTCAAGAGTTACTCTTTATAAAATTATAACTACATTCTATTTTTGAAAATCCATATATTTAATGTAATAAAAAGTATAAACAGCTGATATCATAGAAAAATTAACATATTTTCATATAATAAATTAAATTTCTTATATACTTCAATAATAATAGAGAGCCAATTCCATTTATAAATTCCAATTACCTTTTCTATATCAATTAATCTTTAATAAAATGTATTGTCATTTTAACTACCAGATATATAAGCAATACTATGTCAAAATTTAATTATGCGTGTGGTGTTCATATCTTGCAGTATATAGGAATAATATAATAAAAGAAAATTGAATATAGTGTATATATTCCTTTCTGAAAATAGCTATAGAAAATAATTGACAGACAACTATCATATGATTAAAAATTTTTTTGTTTACAATTATTATACAGCAATTGAAACTGGCTTCTGAAAGTTTTCAGTAAAAAAATAATCACATTTTTCACACATATTGAAAAACTGGATAATGTTGGATACAAAATATTGCAAAAAGACAATTTCATTACTTTAGTATTTCATTTGAATAAGAACATGTTTAAATACTGTTCATTAATTTATGATACTGTGTAATTCATATAAATTAATGAGAAACTTTATATGATACAACTTTCTTGATATTTTTTATAATTTTTTAATTTAGTAGAAGTAACTAATTTTACTTTCCTTCTTACCTTGACAAATTTATTCTTAGCATGTAGTAAAAATTGAAACTGATATCTGCTTTGAATCTAACAAATACTGGTTCAACGTTTTAATAAATCTCTTTTATTTCGTGTTATAAAAATCTTACCGACAAAGAAAACATTCATTCAAATTTTTATAATATCTCGTATTATGAAACAGTAGTTACCATGGGATTAATGTTATATGTATTACTTATAAAACAAATACTTTCCTGAAGCAGCTTTCCAAGTTATCTGACGTTAGTGCACATATGGGCATGTGTTATATTTCTAACGTTATAATAAATATATTAAACAAAAACCTACAAACTCATCTGGTTACTGCTAATGTTATGACTAGCACTAGCAGAGTTCGATATGACATCACTAATCTAACAAACATTTTTAATTTCTTTGCAAACTTAAGCATACAACTCTTTCAATCTCACCTAATCTTGGCTAGTTATTAACAGTTGAGCCTAATAGTACTTTAATTTTTAAACTTGATATAATTTATGTTTGTTAAGCCTAAATTCGATTACAAAACTTTCAAATTCAATCTTTGATAGGTTCTTTAGGCTGAGTATTCATAATGAATCTAAGTTTCAAATGGACAGCAACTGCCTATTGTAGAAACCTACAAATGTAGAGGACGACATTTGTAGGTTTCTACAATAGGCAGTTGCTGTCCATTTGAAACTTAGATTCATTTCAAATTCAAGTTAAACTACTAGCAGTACTAGGCTTGGGATTAACTCACAAAAGTCACATGCACCATCATCTACCATTTGCGGTTTAGTTAAAGGTTTGCAACTTTTCTCAGACACACCCTCGAGACATT
>NW_013668056.1:72383-118307 GCF_000517525.1 Limulus polyphemus | reverse complement strand
AATGTCTCGAGGGTGTGTCTGAGAAAAGTTGCAAACCTTTAACTAAACCGCAAATGGTAGATGATGGTGCATGTGACTTTTGTGAGTTAATCCCAAGCCTAGTACTGCTAGTAGTTTAACTTGAATTTGAAATGAATCTAAGTTTCAAATGGACAGCAACTGCCTATTGTAGAAACCTACAAATGTCGTCCTCTACATTTGTAGGTTTCTACAATAGGCAGTTGCTGTCCATTTGAAACTTAGATTCATTTCAAATTCAAGTTAAACTACTAGCAGTACTAGGCTTGGGATTAACTCACAAAAGTCACATGCACCATCATCTACCATTTGCGGTTTAGTTAAAAGTTTGCAACTTTTCTCAGACACTCCCTCGTGAGATTCCTACTAAACCAGGTTTTGATAAAATAAATGAATTATAATTTCTACGTATTTAAAATCATTCAAAAAGAATGTAATTATCAAATCAATTATCTATTACTCTTATGTTTTGTCATATCATCTATGTTTCTCCTTATCATAAACACGAAACTAACCTAAACATTTTCTTCTTCTTCCGGCTTTGTTAGGGGTCAACCAAAAATAACTCGAATATTAGTGATACAAGACCTTAACGTTATATCAAATAGTCATGCTTCAGGTTGAACTGTTGCATAAGAAAATAAATTTCAACATTATATTTTTCTCCTTTCACTAACAGAAATCCGTTGCTTTAATAACAAGCCTATGGTTACAAAGCCAATTGATATTACTTTGTTCATTTGTAATGAAAGTTGTAGCCCATTCTATTTTACTTTTTAGTTAGTTTCATTAATACTTACTGGTTACGATGTTTAAAAATACTTTTTACTACAATAACTTTTACGAATAGTATTTTGCATCTTTGGCTTAATGTGTAAACTAAGGACTAACCTCATGAGCTATGATTAGAATTACAATTAATTTACAGTTATAGGCTGATATGAGGGAGCAAGGGGCTTTGACTATCCAAAACTGGTTTTTGCCTCTCCCCAAAGGTTTTCCATTTTTAAATTTATGTCTTTAACAACACTTTTGGCTCCCAATTTTCTGGGGGGGTGGATGCCTCCAGACTCCCCCAGCAATAGCATACTTTTCATGCTGAATGTGCTTCGCACACTATGACCATTCATTTCACTCCCGTAGGTATTGACTTTTGACTTGATGTTATACTGGTTACTTAACTTGCATCCCCAAGAGTTTGTTTTGTTTTAAATTTCGCGCAAAGCTACACGAGGGCTATCTGCGTTAGCCGTCCCTAAGTTCGCAGTGTAAGACTAGAGGGAAGGCAGCTAGTTATCATCACCCACTGCCAACTCTTGAGCTACTCTTTTACGAACGAATAGTACGATTGACCGTCACTTATAACGCCCCCACGGCTGAAAGGGAGAGCATGTTTGATGTGACAGGGATTCTAACCCGCGACCCTCAGATTGCGAGTCGAGTGCCCTAACCACCTGGCCATGCCCCCCTCCTCCTCCAAGTGTTTGCTCCAAGATACGTCTGTGTTTTCAGTCAATTCAATGCAATTTAATCATACAAGTTTTGGTATGCCAGTGTATTGGTTTACAACATTACGTAATTCTAGCTAGATTTTATGCAGGATTACTTTTTTTTTTATTAATTTAGGTCTTATAAGTATAATTTACTTACTTTCGATTGGGAGTTCTTTAATAGATAATTGCATGTCATATATTGTATTCAACGACAATGAAAAATCATTATTTTATTTCTGTAGTACACACTGGTGTCTAAAAGACATTTTAAGACTAGAAATAAACGACCTTAAAACATCAAAATTTGTTTTTCTTCTTTAATTGGACACTTAAGGTTTCGCCTTACAGCTTCTTCAGGTGCATTCCGCTAAAACATAAATCATAACTGGCAGTACAAAGCTCCAAAAGAAGAGCTCAAAGCAAAACTTTGAGTATCCAAAGAAGAGTATCAAAGTCGCGTGTTTTAAGGTCGTATATTTCTAGTATGACAATGAAAACTCGTTTTCTTGCAACTTGAGTATTTTTATTTTATTTCAACTGCAAGCTACGAAAATTTACATTTTGCAGCACAATCACTGTAGTTTGTTAGTCTTAATATCCGGTAGTGCACTTCGAAGTAAAGCCTATTGCACGTAGTTTATCACGGTAAATGATAAAATATGACAGCCAAAACGAATTTGCTGTAAGGCTTTACGAATCGTAGGTTTAAAGAATAAATAAGTAATATTTTTATTACTAAGCTACAAATTTTACGATCAAAATGAAAGATTAGTTTCCATAGCAATTATGGATATTTTCAAAACGAGTTCCATAAAGTATGCGTATATACTGTCAAAAGCATTTATTTTTGAAAATCAAAAAAGCTAAAGATAATACTTAGATACCCATAACGTATTTCATTAAGATTGATATAGTACCACATAAGAAAAAAAAGAAGCTTTTTGATGTCTCAAATGAAAGTTTTCTCTCTAAATAGGTTCCTTGGTGGACGTTTTCCAAAGATACAATATTTCCTTTAACCAGAAGTACAATGCACAGATTAGAAATGTTAACAAATATGTAATACAAATTTTCTGACTGAAACGGTATACATGTATTTTAAACGTCTCATAAAATCACGCCATCATTTATTATACTAAATTATTTGAATAAGTTTGATTAATTGATCTGCTAGTTGCTATCACATGCACTATCACAAAAAAAAAGTAAAAACAAACCGTTGACATAATCGTGTTCAAAATACTAATATTTTTCTCAACTTATCCGCCTACAGTTTATGCGCAATGAGTGAACGTAAGATAAGTTTGTAATATAGTAAGCCTAACATACATGTTATATATTTTTAGCGTTTATCCTGCTTTAGTCGAATCAGTAGCTAACAAAAATCATTTCAATGTTTAACATTATGGATACAATTTCTTGTACGGGAGAATCCATATTTCAGTTTCATTATAAGTGATAAACAGAGGATAGAGAAATTTGATAGTATAGGTTGATGTCCTGTTTCTTCATTTAAATCCACTTGAGGGTAGTTTTAAATCCACATCACGCATAAAAAATTTCTTCCCTACTAAAGATCTCCTCCCCATTCCTTATTGTTCTTGACTTGTCTATCTTCACACGTGTGGAGACAGTAAGGCCTCTTATAATGGCAAAACCAAACGCCATTTAAAAGTCAGAGCCTATGAACATATGGGAATTTCCATTAAAACGCAAAAAATAATTGAATAACCCCTGTGTTTCCTCTATAAGCCAACACAATGAAGTGATAAACATTTATCAATCACTCATAATAGCGATTAATTTACACAACTATGATCATTTTTGTTGTTTTTTTTCAATAACTGCCACAGGTATCAATGAACAAGATTCATTTTCAATAAAATATTTATTGCGCAGCTTTGTTTAAGAAAACTGAAGACCGTAATAACCTAAAATGCGTCTCCACGAATGTTTTCTGGTATGTTCAGACAAGGTATGATTCTGTCACTTTGTATATGAATAATTGAACGAAATATTAGCCTCGAAAGATAAATAAGATCTTTTAATATTCCAAACAAAAGATAGCCAATGTACACGAAAAATCAGTAAACTTGATACACAGGCTGAAACAAACAGATGTAATTTTCATTTGTGTTGTGAAACATGTAGATGCCCCAAGAAAATACATGTATGAATAATTTACAAACTAGAAAAAAGTTTTTTTCATGCTATAGTAAATTCTCTTCAAGATATATGAACGTATATGCAACCATGTCCAAATATATAAAAACTTGTTTTTTCATTCTGTCGACTGGTCAATGAAAACAGTCCTGAATTTCGGACATTTTCTCATTTGAAGATTGTGGAATCGCGCTCCCAGAGTTCTTTAAATCTTGAGAGACTTGAATCTTCCAAAATCATCACCATTTACTTTCACTGATTGCTTTCTTCCATCCACGCAATCGATTCAGAGAATACGTTAGATGTATCAGTAAGTCATTCTAACACGTAAACACGTTCGTTATACACGGTGTCGGGCAAACAAATAAATTTAAATCTATGTTTTGAATAAATTTGTTGACATTCTTTCCCTTTAAAGAAACTTGGTACGTGTAGACAAGATAATGCAATTTAATGTCTAAAATCAACCATGCAAAAGTTGGTATGTCCATTAATTGATAACGAAATGTAATATTTGTGAGGTTGTGTGAATGCTAAAAAATCATCTAATAGTCTCACTCTTTTCCAAAGTTGCACCATAACATCCAATTTCACTTAGATAGTTAAAGCATACTAGCCCTCGGATTGAGTCTGCATGCTGTTCTTTCAAATTCCCCATGCTTTTAACTATAATCACATTGATTATCTGTTATTACTAATAATTATGAGGGCTTACAACGCTAAAAATCAGACTTTGATACCTGCGGTGAATAGAACACAGATATCCCATTGTGTAACAAATACACAAAAACCTGTTCTTGCATTTAAACCTGGCACGATTGCAAACACGATTGAATTTTTTGAAGAAGTTTGAAACAAAAATATATATCGATATTTTTACGTTTCTGATCATTGTTTTTTTTTTACTTCTGTTCTATATTATTAATATGTGAAAGCACCACATTAAAATTGAAATGGCACAAGTTTCATGCTGTATTGCATACATATCAATACAATACCACTCAGAAATATGAAATATATTAATGTTCACAACAAATACAAAATAACTTATTAAAAACATAGCTTATAATGAGTTTGCACGATACCCATGCCACGTGACAAGAATCGTTTTAAAGTAACAAGATAATTCCAAATACATTCGAACTGTGACAGGTCAGGTGACTGTTGTACGCTATTTCACTGTTATGATTTTAACTCAACTAATACCCGCAAAGAAAAAAATATATGTATTGAAATATTCTCTTAGCTATAAATCAGTAACCTAACAAAGCTGTTCAGAAACTGGAGCATTTCACTAGAGAATATAGTAGGATGGCTCTTTTTGACACGACTCTCATAGAACGAGTATCAAAACTAAAAGTATCTTGTCCACGTTAACTTTGAATATACACTTAACTGCTATTTAAATATCCCTCTAGAACCAGTGAACAAATCTCTACTTCTAAAACATGTTTCTATAACTTGGCATGACTCTCATAGAACGAGTATCAAAACTAAAAGTATCTTGTCCACGTTAACTTTGAATATACAGTGAACTGCTACTTGAATCATTCTCCAAGACAGAGAAAAGTATTCACTACTTATACAAATATTTCGACACACCAGTCAAAACCACTAATTTGAGAAAATTGATATTCGCTGCTAATGTTCCCTGGTTTGCTGAGAGCTAATTGCCCTAATAACTTGAACCACCGAGATGTATTTATACTGTATAAGTAAATATGAGAAATATTCACTTATCCAGTGATTAGTCGTAGAAACAGAGAACTTCATTAAATGTTGATGTCCATTAGTTACTAGTTCTTCAAGTCATGACTTCTCTCACAGTTTTCCCCTCCAGTCAGTCATGTCTGTTATTCCTGGATTTTTTTTACTACAGCTTTTCATCGTGCTTTTTAAAAATGATTTCGTCACTAATTCATAGTTGGTCCAACAAAAATAGTTTACGTCGTTATTCTTGATTTGTTTGTTTGTTTAGCTCTAACAATTGGGTTTTAATTTTGGTTTCTATAGTTGCTTGATGGAAATGTTTGCGTTTACCATTTCATAAACAAATAAACTGAAAAAAAATAATATTAAACTTTTAAGGTTTATCCTGGTAATTTAAATATTTTGGCTTTCAAGGTATGAGAAAAGCTAAGTCACCTCACTTAATATAGCTGAACTGAATCTTATATCTTTACATCTGTTATATATGTATGTATATATGCATACACTAACTTTCACGTTCACTTAAATAGACTGTTACATAACATTAAGTAATTAAAGTCACATAACATCAATTGACCACGCAATATTGACTCCACGTTTTATCTGCACTTATATATGCAGACGTCCTCTTGTCTTAATACGCTTACTTATTATTTATCTACAACCAATAACTATTAATCTGCGACACAACCCTTTTGGCTCCACCCCGTCGATTTCACGTGGAATTTACGAATAAGGCGTGACGACATGCTCGTGTCTGACGGCCATCCTATAGGAACGAGTATGAGACTAACAGTTCTCGAATGCATGGCATCTCCTGTCAGTGAGTAAAGGGTGTTCAGCCAACCAGGTCGACGTACATCCGAAACTCTGAAGAGGTAAGTATCCATGATGTTTTCTTCATTATTACTTCAACTTACATAAAATAGATTTTATATAACATAGAGAGTGTAATAATATCAGAGTAATTTGGCCAGACTGTTACAACTTAAATATATAGTTATTCATCTTATCTTGTAAGCAATTTAATGTTCTATTCATACTATTTGAGGCTATTCAAACTGATCTGAGCTCCCAATGTCAGGAACAAAAGTTATAATTTATGCTGAACTCGAACGTTGTAGTTTTCCAATGTAAAATGTGCAGTAATATTAGTCCGTGAAAAAAACTGACTGGCCTATAACAAGTATTTCATTCAATTAATGTATTTTTACAGATAGTTAACTGATATCCATATTAACATTGTATTGAATAAAAACCGAAATTTTGGTCATGTATACTTCAAAGGCAGGTAATATGCATTACAGTTTTTTAAAAATATTTCACTAGATGAAATCATTGATAAAGACATATAGACAAGGAACAGTAATCAAGTTAGTTGCATCTTTGTTTCCCAGTTATCTTGGTAATTTTCTTAAATCAAAAACTTGTAGTTTAAATCTGCACTTAAAAAACAACAACATTGAAAATGTGTTATTTTTCTGATATTTTCATGTCCAGACAAATCTACGTTAGTGTCGAAAACGTCAAACTACTGACAAAAGGCACTGTCAACAATAAAATATTTGAATGTTAAGTAACAGTCAACACCACAAGTAAACAATATTCAAAACATCAGACTACTGACAAAAAAGTACACTGTCAGCAACAAAACATTTATAAGTAACATCCAACACTACAAGTAAATAATATTGCAAATATCAGACGACTGACAAAAAACACTGTCAACAATAAAATATTTGAATGTTAAGTAACAGCCAACACTTCAAGTAGACAATAATGAAAATATCAGACTACTGACAAAAAAGTACACTGTCAGCAATATAGCATTCATATGTTAAATAATAGCCAACACTACGAGTAAAACATATCGACAAACGACATTGTCAGCAGTAAAACATTCATATTTTAAGTAATAGTCGACAATGCAAGTTCTCTAATAATCCCACTATTAAACCATGTTACACTGTACCAATATAGTATAATTATCATTGTATAGTATATTTATATTTGTTTTGTCCATAAGCGAATTCGATATCAAAGTCTATGAATTACGTTTTTGATAATGTAATGGTCTCCAGCCAAACTTTATAAAAACACATCATTCACTATATGTATCAAGAAATTTATAATCTAGATTAAAACCTAAAACAGCTCAAACTTTGTAAAAATAACTGACGCTTAACATCGACTAATTTAAAACTAAATAGCCTTTACTACAATATACATAAAAACACCGATCACCATAGTCAGACTCGAAATTAGTTCGCCAATGCACGTCGTCTCTGTTATAGCACAGATAATGAAACACTGTCAGCAGGAAACATTTATTGTGTTGAGTAACAGTAAACACTAAAAGTTCTCTAATAATGCGATTATTAAATCACGTTATACTATCACTAGCTTCAAAAGGCTTATTCCCTTTGTCACTCTGTCGAGAACGTTTTCACGCTCCTTTTTTGGTAATACTCAACAATATACATCGTCGCATAGCAACAAAACTATTACCTGATTGTTCTAAGGCCAACTATGGTAATTATGTTGAATGCTCAATATTCTATTTTGCATTTTGTTATCTTATTTCTTGAACTGCTCAATATTCAAGTTGATTTTTTAGGGAGGTTTGTTTTTTTATTCTTTTTTTATATATAAATTCGGTGATATAACAGTTTAAATCAGAAGTTTTATGACACTGAGTTGTAGCCTAAAGCAAAATAAAATTTACCAATTAGTGTTTCAGCTAAACCTTACGTTACGTTTAGGTATTAGGCCTAATGCTTAAATTAGACAACATACACGCCTACTATTACCAACGTTATAGTCAGTGTTTCAAAAGTTTTAAGTAGTGAATACATGTTAATTAATAAATATTCTTTGGGTATTTTAACACATATATTATCTACCTGGCCTTAAAACATAAAGAAAAATAAACGTTTATTACTATCAATTATATTTATCCTTTGTACAGTCGAAAAGAGTTGAAAATTTGTGTCGGAATTTCCGCACTATGTTTTCTATTTCCTGACCTAGAATACAGTGAAATGGCTCAAGAGTCCTATTTAAATTTCTTTCAGAGTGCACACGTACTTTTATTTACCATAACATTTCATTTTTCTGTGTAGTTTTTACTAAAAATGTGGTGATTAAAGAATTACATCGTGACTGATGAAATAAGTGAAGAGTAGGTGCATTTTGGAGGTACAGACAAATTCGTTTTAGTTAAATTCTATAATTTTCATTAATCATTCAACAATAGTTCCCGTCATTTTTGACGGGCTTTTATACTAGTAGTTATATAAAGGAGCAACAAAAAGTTTTAATTGTCGTTCTATAATGTATACAATTTTGCTTTTTCCCACGACATTTCAAAGTTTCGGAAAGTTCAACAACTTCAAGGACACAAAAAGCCATCGTAAAGACAACAATCACTGTCGAAATGTAAACAATATTATCACAAAGAAATTGTGTTGTTTCACCAGATAAAGCTTTATAGAAAAAAAAAAGGAAACAACTGCTAATTTATATTAAAATTAGGACAAGGCATTTATTATATATACACCACCTTCATCCACTATTTCATTCCTGATTACACGTAGGATATACCATAAACAATACAGTAAACTATACCCACCCTTAAAGTTCAAGACCTCTATTTCGTTATATACTGTCTCATCGTGTACATATTTGAATAGAACCAAGAGACAACGACGAAAAAAACGGGGTACAATAGAGCTCCGCCTTTCGTTTGTCACTCAACCAATGATATTTCCAAACTAGTAAGAAATATGGCTGCCTCCTGTTTGGGGGCAAAGAGTGAAGACGTCGACAGACGGAAAGCATGAAAGTGTACAAGTGAACAACATCAAATGTAGCAGATGTCAAATAGAAACAGTTTTCTGTGGTAGACATTCTTCTTTCTTAATTTAGTCAGATGGTTAAAAGATGGTCTGAGGATAGATTATACATGCCGATATTTCGCCCTAAATGGACATGTTTTACATGAGAATAAAAAGATGAAAATCGGCGTGTTTCATATATCTTCATATTGCCCAAACGTAACGAACACATTTATGTTTAAAACACATTGTCAATGAACTCTATATTCATTTAAACTCGAATATTTTTGGCAACTTTATGACGCAACAGACTGTTATGTGCTGCTGGAACTTGTTATCCAGGACGTGTGCGTTTAGGCCGATCTTACGATAACTAAGAATGCATCTCCGTATGTTGTACATCTAATTATCTAAGCACGTCAATTGACTGGTCAGCCATTGTGATGGTTAATGTCTACAAAAACATGTGGTACGTATTACTATATGTTACATGTGGAAAGTATGAACCCTGGAGACTTATTTCCACAATCTTTCTTATTATTTCCTTAAACTCTCTTTATCTCTCAATACGTAAATGCATACCTAAGCTGCTAATTATGAATAAATTTGATTAGGCGTGGCGTAGAGGTTAACCTTCCGAACTGTAGAACCGAGGGTGTGTGTTTCGTATTCCGTTGACGCAAAATCGTGTTCAGCTCTTTTGAGCTATTTGGTTAAAGTAGATGAAAGTTGTCAATGGATGTTGTTGGCTAGCTATTTTCTTCTTGTTCAAAACTAAGGAAGGGAAGCACAGAGAAACCCTTGTGCAAATATCTAAATATAACAACAAATAATTGATAGTTTTTTGAAAATCAGAATAATTAAAACGTTCAAAGTGAACACATCATGTCATTTACATCTTTAAATATTTTTGAAATTACAAGTCCGTCTGTGAATGAACAAAGAACCACGAGTGATCATCGTTTCTGACATGTTTCGAACTAAAACTAACCACATCTACAATACAAACAAGGCCATTTTGTTATATTTCACAAACAACTAGGAAACTCAGCCTGTTTACGATATCACATACAACATAATATTTCTCTCTTGAAAGATTTGTATTTTATAACTTAGATTAAAAACGTTTAACAGTTTTAGAGACAATACCTCTGTGTGTCATATTATATCTTAAAGCCCCCCCCCCCATGTCCTTGTGGGTTTTTCTAATGCTCATTGCATATAAATTATACATTGTTTTGTTATACTAATAACGATACATGTTCATTTCCAGCACATAAGTATGAGACAATTAATTAACCAACAATCGCTACACAAACGCCCCCAAATTAACCCTATTCAAGCATATTTCTTTATACTGAATGGTAAACACATAAGTAATTTAAAAGCATTTGAGAATATCTCACTTTAAGCTAAAGAATAACAAAACTGTCAATTGCTGTGTTCATCAACTTCACATGTCCAACTGGAAATAATTTATAAAAACATAATTTATTCATTTTTACACTGGGAGATAAACGTTAAAATGATCTCGTACAACACCACCAAACATAATTAAAATGGCGCTTGAAAGGATAGTTGAGCATGCAAGTAGTATTATGTTCAATCACATGCGGATTGCAAAGAATTTATTACTCAAAGCAATATAGTTATTCCATTGAACACTTATGTAATCGTACAAGTACCTAATATACCCTATACATTATAATATTGTGATTAGTGTGTATAAAAAAATACCCTGATTAGTCAGTATAAACAACTAATGCCCTGTACTTTTTAGCATTGTGATTGGTGTAGAATATTTAGGGTTATTTATAGTGAACATAGAATACTACTATCAAATTTTAAACCCTCGTCATGATTTGCTTACTTCTTAAAAAACAAGACTCGTAATTGAAGTGAAAAAAACTCGGCTACCCTCATCGTAAAGCGCGTGAGATCAATTGTCACAAATTATTGTCTTTGTTCGTGTTATCTCAGACCATGAAAAGTATGCTATCCCAATTCCCGTCAGAAAAAATATGATCCCGAAATCTACTGACCTCACTCTCGTTTCTTTTCTAGTTACTGCAAAGTAGAACTCAAAGACAATGCTTCATATTTCAAGCTTCTTTTTTCTTCTTCTAATAGTTCTGAACTATAATCATTTAGCACATTGTTAACCCTAAACAATAGTTATTTATACAGATTAGTTGTTTGTAGAAATGAGCCTGATATATTCCACAGTATACAAGATAGATATTCCAGTGTATCAGACAGATATTCTACAGTATATAAGATAAATATTCCATAGTATATAAGATAGGTATTCCATAGTATATAAGATAGATATTCCATAGTATATCAGATAGTTATTCCATAGTATATAAGATAGATATTCCAGTGTATCAGATAGATATTCCATAGTATATAAGATAGATATTCTACAGTATATCAGATAGTTATTCCATAGTATATAAGATAGATATTCCAGTGTATCGGATAGTTATTCCATAGTATATAAGATAGATATACCAGTGTATCAGATAGATATTCCATAGTATATAAGATAGATATTCTACAGTATATCAGATAGTTATTCCATAGTATATAAGATAGATATTCCAGTGTATCAGATAGTTATTCAATAGTATATAAGATAGATATTTTACAATTTATCAGACAGATATTCCACAGTGTATCAGATATATATTTTACAATTTATCAGATAGATATTCCACAGTGTATCAGATAGATATTCCAGTGTATCAGATATATATACTCCACGGTGTATCAGATAGATATTTTACAATTTATCAGATAGATATTCCACAGTGTATCAGACAAGTATTCCAAACATTCAGCCATTTTAACATCAGTATGTTTTGTATTAAAATTGGTGAAAACTACTAATTTCGGTATCATTAATAACAATTACATCGAAACTGTACTTATTCGTGATAAAATTATTTCTGAATGTCACAATTCACAAAATTACGTTATGAACTTATACATGCCGGTTATCTTCAACTATATCATAGTATCAAATTTCAGAAAGTCTCGACGCCATTACGTATATTATCTGCGGAGAAATTGCTGATTGAGTCTGTCCCTTGGGTGGGATAAGTCGCCTGTAAGTACAGAACTAACTGATAACGAACATTCTTAATAGTGTTAAGAGACTGTAGAAACACGTGTTCTCACGTACGAGACAAAAACGCTCTGCCGTTTCAATTTCTCACCAAGAGCCCTATATACATTCGTCCATAACTAACAGCGAACTCCTTATCGGTTGATAGTTGGAAGCTTCTGCCTCGGAATGTTTCAACAGTAATCCCTCAAGAATTCCGCTACATCTATTGCCGGTCGCGGAAGGTGGGTTTCACATACAAATTATAGTTCCATACGATTGTTATTTTTTCTTCGCTCTTCTGGTGATTTGTATGGTCCACTGTTTCTTTATCTTTACACAAGAACAATGTTTCATGTTGGGATTGCTGTTGATAATTCCCATACAACAAGAGATGAGTGTAAGTTTATTATACCACACAAACAATCCAGTAAAATCTAAACATAAATTTCTACTACTAGTTATATTTCAGTTTCAAACATTTCTAGCAAAAAAGCACGCATTTTAAAAATATTTTATGTATTTAGTTGAATTTAAGGTATGCTTGTAATTAAAACTACATCGACTCTTACCTTTGAAGCCTAATCAGATTCTAGAAAATAGAAAGGCAAAGATACAAAATAATTTACATAACTTTCAAAATTTATCAAACAATTCTGCATTTTCTTTTACTCAAAATGTCAAACTGTAAAGATAGTAAATCAAAACGCATTTTAAAGTTGCTTCCATCTATTTATAGGCGTTTCAAAATGTATATAAAAGACCACTTGAAACGACAAGTAACCTAAAAATTCCAAAATACAATATTGCCTCGGTATTTAAAGCAGGTGAATGATAAATATCTCACTCTCTGTTCAATACCACTGATAATCTATTGCACGCATTATGAAAATACCGTGGACATTTTTTTTCTTTGAATATCTTACTCAAGTAGCATAAAAATATTTGTGTAATATATATTTTGGTAAATTATAAATGGGCAAGTTACCTAGAAGTAACAATGTTCAATTGAGGAACCACCAGGAATAATTCTTTGGTTTATTTAAACTGTTACCTAGAAGTAACAATGTTCAATTGAGGAACCAACAGGAATAATAGTTCTTTGGTTTATTTAAACTGTTACCTAGAAGTAACATTGTTCAATTGAGGAACCAACAGAAATAATTATTTGGTGTATTTAAACTGTAACCTGGAAGTATGAGCATTCAACTACCACAGTGTATTAAGCATTTGTATGTGTATTAGGTAATAAAGATATATCTGTAACCTATACATTACAATGTGCAACAAAGGGTTAAATGTAGGTTGAATTTTGTAACCCTTCAATATTTCTAAAATAAAGACCCTCCCCCCCTCCACGTTTCCGTAAACTGGAAGTCCACAAGGACATAATTCAACCTTACTGACTTGCTGGGCATTTAGTTATATAATTTTGTGATCAATGAATGAATTGGCAAAAACCTACAAATGAACAAACAAAATCATACGATCTACACTCTCGACCTCTTCCTCTACATGATACATAATTACTTCTAGAAATCACGTGCATAAAAAGCACATCTGTTAAACTTCGTCGATTCGATATATTGAGAGCGAATTAGAAATATTGCCTGTATTTATTTGTACAGTAGCACACACAGGAAAATAAACTCATTTCTTAAAAACGAATCGTTTCTCTTTAGATAGAATTAGTAGTACCATTTGTTGAGCTCCTCTTTCGTAGAAGTATATTCATGAAAGAAAGCAGAGCCTATTTACCACACAAGTCGTCCAGCCACCAAGATCAACATATAAAAACAAGCACAGCATTTCTTTTACCATACAAGACGCTTTAATAATTCTTCATTAATATAAAATTCCTTCAGTTATTCGCAAATGTTACAATAGAAAGAATATAGGAAAACGGTTGATATAAAACTGATCAATAATCAACAGTATTAGTATTCACTCTGGAATGAAAGCCTATGTTAGCAGAATTACAATATTTATTCTGGAATGAAGGCCTGTGTTAGCAGAATTACAATATTTATTCTGGAATGAAAGCCTATGTTAGCAGAATTACAATATTTATTCTGGAATGAAAGCTTATGTTAACAGAACTACACCATTCACTCTGGAATGAAAGCTTATGTTAACAGAACTACACTATTCACTCTGGAATGAAAGCCTATGTTAGCAGAATTACAATATTTATTCTGGAACGAAAGCTTATGTTAGCAGAGTTACAATATTTATTCTGGAATGAAAGCTTTTGTTAGCAGAATTACAGCATTCACTCTGGAATGAAAGCTTATGTTAACAGAACTACACTATTCACTCTGGAATGAAAGCTTATGTTAGCAGAACTACAGAATTCACTCTGGAATGAAAGCCTATGCTAGCAGAATTACAATATTTATTCTGTAATGAAAGCTTATGTTAGCAGATCTACAGAATTCACTCAGGAATGAAAGCCTATGTTAGCAGAATTACAATACTTATTCTTGAATGAAAGCCTATGTTAGCAGAATTACAATATTTATTTTGGAATGAAAGCTTATGTTAGCAGAATTACAATATTCATGTTATGTTAGCAGAACTACAGTATTCATTCTGGAGTGCAAGCTTACGTTAGCAGAACGATAGTACTCATCTGGATTAAAAGCTTACATTAGCAGAACTACAGTATTCACTCTGGAATGAAAGCTTATGTTAGCAGAACTACAGTATTTACTCTGGAATGAAAGCCTATGTTAGCAGAATTACAATATTTATTCTGTAATGAAAGCCTATGTTAGCAGAATTACAATACTTATTCTTGAATGAAAGCCTATGTTAGCAGAATTACAATACTTATTCTTGAATGAAAGCCTATGTTAGCAGAATTACAATATTTATTCTGGAATGAAAGCTTATGTTAGCAGAACTACAGTATTCATTCTGGAATGAAAGCTTATGTTAACAGAACTACAGTATTCATTCTGGAATGAAAGCTTATGTTAACAGAACTACACTATTCACTCTGGAATGAAAGCTTATGTTAGCAGAACTACAGTATTCACTCTGGAATGAAAGCCTATGTTAGCAGAATTACACTATTCACTCTGGAATGAAAGCTTATGTTAGCAGAACTACAGTATTCACTCTGGAATGAAAGCCTATGTTAGCAGAATTACAATATTTATTCTGGAATGAAAGTTTATGTTAGCAGAACTTCAGTATTAACTCTGGAAAAACTTATGTTAGCAGAATTACAATATTTATTCTGGAATGAAAGCCTATGTTAGCAGAATTACAATATTCACTCTGGAATGAAAGCCTATGTTAGCAGAATTACAATATTTATTCTGGAATGAAAGCCTATGTTAGCAGAATTACAGCATTCACACTGGAATGAAAGCTTATGTTAACAGAACTACACTATTCACTCTGGAATGAAAGCTTATGTTAGCAGAACTACAATATTCATTCGGGTATTTGCATGTTTATGTTAGCAGACCTACAGTATTCATTCGGGTGTATACATGCTTATGTTAGAAGAACTACAGTATTCACTCTGGACTACAAATTTACGTTAACAGAACTACAGTATTCACTATCGATTAAAAGCTTATGTTAGTAGAACTACAATATTCATTCTGGAATGAAAGCTTATGTTAGCAGAACTACAGTATTCATTCGGGTATTTGCATGCTTATGTTAGCAGACCTACAGTATTCATTCGGGTGTATACATGCTTATGTTAGAAGAACTACAGTATTCACTCTGGACTACAAATTTACGTTAACAGAACTACAGTATTCACTATCGATTAAAAGCTTATGTTAGTAGAACTACAATATTCATTCTGGAATGAAAGCTTATGTTAGCAGAACTACAGTATTCACTCTGGAATGAAAGCGTATGTTAGCAGAACTACAATATTCATTCTGGAATGAAAGCGTATGTTAGCAGAACTACAATATTCACTCTGGAATGAAAGCGTATATTAGTAGAACTACAGTATTCATTCTGGAGTGCAAGCTTACGTTAGAAGAACTACAGTATTCACTTTGGATTAAAAGCTTATGTTAACAGAACTACAGTATTCACTCTGTAATTAAAGCTTATGTTAGCAGAACTACATCATTCATTCTGGAATGCAAACTTATGTTAGCAGACCTACAGTATTCATTCGGGTGTATGCATGCTTATGTTAACAGACCTACAGTACTCACTCTGGATTGCAAGCTTATGTTAACAGACCTATAGTACTCACCCTGGAATGAAAGCGTATATTAGTAGAACTACAGTATTCATTCTGGAATGCAAACTTATGTTAGCAGACCTACAGTATTCATTCGGGTGTATGCATGCTTATGTTAGCAGAACTACAGTATTCATTCGGGTATATGTATGCTTATGTTAACAGACCTACAGTACTCACTCTGGATTGCAAGCTTATGTTAACAGACCTACAGTACTCACCCTGGATTGCAAGCTTAAGTTAGCAAAACTATAGTATTCACTCTGAATTAAAAGCTTATGTTAGCAGAACTACAGTATTCACTCTGGACTGCAAGTTTACGTTAGCAGAACAACAGTATTCACTCTGGATTATGTTAACAGAACTACGTACAACATTCATTCTGAATTAAAAGCTTATGTTAGCAGAACTAGAGTATTCATTCTGGAATGCAAGCTTATGTTAGCAGGACTACAGTATTCACTCTGGAATGTAGAGGTGATGACATTAAGTATCACGTAATTAGTAAGATTTTAGAAGCCATAAGACGACATACTGTTCTCGATTGAGATGTAATGATGTCAGTCCTAGATGTGATGACGTTAGTTACACGTAATCAGATAGATCTAAGAATTCTGAAGGAAGTTGAGATCATATTACCATTCAGAAAATCTCTTTATAGTAAACATTTTACAACGTAGGTTTCGTTGTTGTTTATCGTTATAACTCATTAAATGACTAGATTATATTAATTACGTTAGAAATAATTTCACACAGCGTTGAATAAGAAAACTATAAGGTCACTAAAACATTAATTTGATGAAAATCGTAAACAAACCCTCAACTTCTGACAACGTGTGTTAAGCTAATTCCTCAACCCAAGCGTTTTGCAAAGAACGAGATTTGTAATCGATCAAAATAGGGAATGTGCTTCATAAGCAAGTGTGTGATAAAAAAAAATGTAGGAACCCCGTACAGCGTGAAATGTGATCAATCATAACATACCTGATACGCAACTCAAGGACAAAGCGGAAATCTTAGCTAAGCCTAGTTTATGTGTCTGGAAGTTGGGCTGAATTTGTAAAGTTCTTTGTTTCTTATTTCTCATTCCCCTAAAAACTTTAAATTTTCAAACTGAAGGAAGGACTGAATCATAAAAAATTGACAATGCAAGCAAACTGACAGAACCGTTACAGCATATAATGTAACTTCCCATGTTTTCCGATCAGAAACAAAACACAAGATTTATGACTTTTCCAAATACCTAACTCTCCAATACTGGTATCCCACACGGGTAACCGTCTATATTTGGGGAGAGCTGGCAGAACTAAGACAGTGGCAGAATAGGGCGACAAGACGTCCGGTGAGGAGGCACAGCTTCCCTTATCTTTACGTATACATGTAATGGCATCGAGAGAAGAAAAAAAAACGTGGGAAAATGTGTTGATATATTGGCTAATCCAACCGACTGACAAGAATAACTGTAATGTAGGTACGATGCCTCTTAAAAGGCAGTTGGGTATAGTGGCAAGTCACATGAACTTAAAGACATGTACTGATATAAAATATACACGTTTATACTTATCTCTTGTCACGAGTAAACTGTTATTTCAGCGCTTATACGCTAAGTTCAAATCTGTTTTTGTTTCATGTAAAGCTGCGTAACGCACGAAACAAGAATTGTTTTGGCTTAGGGTTCGAAAAACATCTGCATACACAATTAAAAGAAGTAACGAAACAGTGTGGAATATTGACACCACATTTGGACCCACAGAATGGACATTAAATACACCACGAAGAAATTATACATGCAGTTATGTAAACAGGCATCAAACCGTCTGATCCAATGAAAATATATGTGCAAAATTAACTCACGTTAATAGTTCTTTTAAGGACCCTGCTGTTCATCGTTGTTTAAAGGATGTTTTCTGTTCAGGAATTTTTTTGTAAAGAAGAAAAATACAGTAATAATTTGTATTATATACAATAGCTATAGGACGAGACAACAATTGATAGCGTGATCTGATAACGATTAAAAAACAAGAAAGGCCGCTAGTTAAGATAAGTCACGTGACGTCTCGCCAGGCGAGCTCCACCCAAGGAATTGATATCAACTTGAATAACTTCTACTAGTCTATCATAAAATGATTTGAACTTTAGCTTTTAACTGTAAAACAAACAAAAGTAAATATATCACAGCTCGTTGTTAACAACAGTGGGCTATCTGTGCTGTGCCCACCTCAGGGATCGAAATCTGCATTGTAAGCTCATTAGCTTGCCGCTGAGCCACTGGTGAGCAACACAGCGCCTTACAGTCATCGTAACAAAAGCATGTAGAGTGGCACACCTAGTCTGTAGACAAACGTTTGGTTCCTCTAGAAATTATTATTATAAAATTCACAGGTGCAGAATACAGGGTGTCCCAAAATCAATATACCAAAAATAAAGTTAAATAACTTTTTTTATTATTTGAGATAACAGCTAAATTCAAAACAAAATATCTTCGGAAGGCTTTTAAGTTTTATTTAAGTAAATTATTATTGTTATTACTTACGTTATTTATCATTATTTATGAATATGTTTTATTGCAGATTTCATAACTGATCTTGTTTTTGATTAAAATGACAACTACTGCAGAGTTCCCCAATTTCACCCCTTTGGACATTTATCTTTGTGACTTTTTGAATACAAAAGTCTATCATAATAAACCAAGGGATCTTGAGGAACTGAAACTTCGTATCCGTGATGCTGTCTTATCTATCCCTACAGCTGTGTTCTCAGATATTTACTTAGAATTAGATTGATCATAGCTAATGATGGAAGACATGTAGACGTTTATCAGTTAAATTAAATAAAACTTGCAAACCTTCAGAAGATATTTTGTTTGAAATTTTGTTATCTCAAATAATACAAATGTTATTCAACTTTTTTATGCTTTATGCATTTTGAGATACCCTGAATAAACATTCAACGCGTTTCTACCTACCGATTTTAATACAGTAGTATTCTGAATTTAATATTTATTCTGAGCATGTGTAGTTTTCTTATAACACTGGTAAATGAAGTTATAAATTTATTTTATTCCAACTGCTTTTGTTCCTTTGTCATTCTCTGAAAATAACACCTGTCCTTCCAGTGGTTTGTGTGGCTGTAATGTTGTATGTTCTGCAAGGATATCTCCAGTTGTCCTCCAATGGTAGGTATATTTATGTCCAGTCTGTTTCTTTCTCAAAATCAGTCAAAGAGCTCAGAATTACTTCATAATATATATATCTTGTTTAACCTCCTGTTATTAAGCGGAAATGTCCCTTTGCTATCAGTTTTATCAGAACATACGACACAGTTACACCTAGAAGTAATTCGGCTTGTAGTTGGATACGATAATAACCTACAGGTGTTAGTCTTATTTGCAGCCTGGTATTATAATAACCTATAGGTATTAGTCTTATTTGCAGCCTGGTACTATAATAACCTACAGGTGTTAGTCTTATTTGCAGTCTGGTATTATAATAACCTACAAGTGTTAGTCTTATTTGCAGTCTGGTATTATAATAACCTACAAGTGTTAGTCTTATTTGCAGTCTGGTATTATAATAACCTATAGGTATTAGTCTTATTTGCAGTCTGGTGTTATAATAACCTACAGGTGTTAGTCTTATTTGCAGACTGGTACTATAATAACCTACAGATATTAGCTGTATTTGGAGTCTGGTACTATAATAATCTATAGGTGTTAACCTTATTTGCAGCCAGGCACTAGAATAACCTACAGATATTAATTATATTTGGAGTTTGATACTATAATAATCTATAGGTGTTAACCTTATTTGCAGTTTGATGCTATATTAACATACAGATACTAGCCATATTTGTAGTCTGGTATTGTTACTACTGTAATAACCGACACATACAATATTTACAAATAAATGTGCTCCATAACAGGCTCTGATGGACTTCTGCCTGTTTCTAGAGCGAGACGAAGTTTTTAGAAACAGGCATAAGTCCATTAAACTCTACCCTCCTAAAATACCCTTGAAACTACATGTTTACAGTCCACCAACTCCATTGCTAAACAGTTAAAGGCACTATTTTTTGTCACCTATCATTTTTTTCTTTCAGAAAAGTACCCTCATGAACTGCTGAATCGTAGACTAAGTGTTATAGTTTTACTTATACGATAATAAGCGCCTTCATGAATTATTGAAACATAAACTATAGTTTTACTTGTGCGATAATAAGCGCCTTCATGAATTATTGAAACATAAACTAAATGTTATAGTTTTACTTATACGATAAAATCGTGTTGCTTTTCATTCATCGTTTTCTTTAACTTCTACAGAATATTAACTGTAGAAAGTTTCTCTCAGGTTTTAGATTTTATAGACTGGTTCCTGTAGCTGTTTTACAAGAATAATACAGACGGGATACAGCTTTATATCATTTTTAAGCTATATCTTATCAACTGTAAAACTGTCCACGTACCAAGATCTTACAGAATATTTTCTATGACTAGCTATACTTGTCAGATTGGAATAAGACATTAGCTATGTTCTTAACCTACCTCCATAGTTTAATAGCTGAAGACTTAGTACATGCGCACTTAAAACTGTCAACAATGAAATTCTCGTCAGTTCATCTAATGTATATGATTCGTCAGTGTGTATTTTAGTCGCATCGAACGTATCCAGTTAATGAGTAATCTTCCAGAATCTAAGGTGATGGTTGATTTACAAGTATTCTATTGGTCGTATTCTTAAATATGTAATCAAGTTAGATGAATATTTCAAAACAACATAATATAAAAAACTGATTCAGTATCCAGTAGGTAGCTTACTAAATACTTTAAAACAAAACAACGGAGGCAGTGATATAACTATTGCCAACATATATATGGTTAAAAACCTGTGTTGTTTTTAAATTTTCACGTTTAATTAAGAATAATATTAATATTTTACAGGAGTGTTGTAACAGATGTGTGTGACAAACACTTCTGGCTGACCGACCAACTTTTTATGTTAATGGCTCACAAAAAAGCAGGATAGACTTTGCTAAATCTGAAATGGCTATTCGAAGTATCAAATTTTATTTTCAGCACAATCGTCACGTGTCTGTATACACATTCGAATTTCCATCCCAACTACATATATTCACTGAACATACACACAGAGAACTGGAGCTATATTTTTCCATTGCTGTTGGATATAGTGAAGAATCCTTCGAAACACTTCTTCCAAAAATATATAAATAAGTAAATACTAACTGAAAACAAAAAGAAAACAGTACAACCTCGAAAATTTGTGGAGGTAAATTTTTAATAGATTGAAATAAAAGCTTTTGTTTTATGTATACAATATTTCAGTTGTATTTTATTCACTTCAGTAAACCTGTATTTATATAGTATTTCAAGAATATGTACATTACTAAAATTATTCAGCAGACACTGTTTAATATACTAAAAGTAAATATGAAAACTAATCTATCATTCGATTCACCACTTGTCACTGAGTTGTACCGGGTTTGAAGAATTTCACCCCTCGTCAGTAACCCCGAACAAAGAAAATCGAAGAAACAACAGGTGGTCTTTACTTAATGCTAATTTAAATTTTTTCTATACTAAAGCTATTTCACTGATTGATATTTAAGGCCATTCTGACCTACAACTACTTTACTGACTAAATATTTTTCTGCCCTAAAGCTATTTCACTAGCGTGTTTGGTACAGAAAATTATTCTGCTCTACAAATGCTCCACTTACTGGTTGGTTATTACAGCGAGAGAACCCAATCGATGGTTTAATGCTTTCTTATCGTTTTTTATTTTAATTTTGTGAATACATGGATTTATGGAAATAGGTACCTCTAGTCCTTTTATTATAGGCTTCACTAATTTATTCTCTTTTAAAGTTAATATAATGATTAGTAATAAAGTTATTCCTAAAAATACTCTTTTGACTGATACTTGTGGTCATTTTAATTTTATAACATATTCTAAAATAGGTCCAGCGTAATAAGACCGTAACTTTGATCACGTTACAACGGTTAGTTGTATAAATAATACCTCATAATTTACACACTCACAATTCATCATTCAAGTCAGATCCCTGTAGGCTTACACCCGGCAGCACGCAATTCCCACTCTGTTGATCACGTGTCAGTTATATGTATAGTAAATAGCCTTTACTGTTTTGCTTGAACACTTATTGGACTGAAAAATTGGCCTGAGCAGAGAAACGTTGTTTTGCCTTCAACGGGAAGCATTTCATCAGAAAAGTACAGCTTCTTGGAAACGACAAAACCAATATATTTAAAATATGCTTCGAATTCTCAATATTATGGACCTTTATGGTTTTGCCTAATATATCAAGAACTCGCGGTACTCATACAAACAGCTGAGGTGTTTGGAGCGTAAGAATGTTATTGAAAAACGCATTCTGCACAGGAAACAAGTATCGCTGAGTGTCAAGAAATTACAGAAACGCTGAAGTAGGCTCTATGACATGGTGATACTACGAAATACAGTTTTATCAGACAGACTTGGGTTTAGTACAAAATTGAAATTTATCAGACAGACTTGGGTTTAATACAAAGTTGAAATTTATCAAACAGACTTAGGTTTAATACAAAGTTGAAATTTATCAGACAGACTTGGGTTTAGTATAAAATTGATATTTATCAGACAAACTTGAGTTTAATACAAAATTGAAAGTTATTAGACAGACTTGGGTTTAATACAAAACTGATATTTATCAGACAGACTTGGGTTCAACACAAAGTTGAGATTTATCAGACAGACTTGGGTTCAATACAAAATTGAAATTTATCAGACAGACCTTGGTTCAATATAAAATTAAATTTATCAGACAGACCTGGGTTTAATACAAAATTGAAATTTATCAGACAGACTTGGGTTTGATACAAAATTGAAATTTATCAGACAGACTTGGGATTACTACAAAATTGATATTTATCAGACAGACTTTGATTTAATACAAAACTGAAATTTATCAGACAGACTTGGGTTTAATACAAAACTGAAATTTATCAGACAGACTTGGGTTTAATACAAAATTGAAATTTATCAGACAGACTCGGGTTTAATACAAAATAAAAAAATAGTAAATCTAAATATTCACAAGATATCAATAAAGAGACGAGTTCTATGTGAACGATATCAATAAACAGACGCGTTCTAAATGAACGATAACGATAAACAGACGAGTTCTAATTCAACATATAATGGAGCTTTTTTTGTAGGTAGGCATATCGCAATAAACCTAAAACATATTAAAAGTTTCTGTTATATATATTCATCTAAAATGCCACGGGCCCCTACTATCGATAAAGCATATAATAAAAGAACATAAGCAGACATTCCGACATTATTTACAATACAGTTACCTGCCAGATGGTCACTTCCTTGTTCAATGACGTTTTGGTTTCTCTGGTTCATTTATCAATAAGACTGGCGTAACTGGACGTTTGTATATTTGAATCTATGTTTTAATAAATCATGACAACCAGAAGATCAGTTTAACAAGATTGATTCATAGCTGGTAAAATGTCAAGAAAGTGAAGCCAAACTTTTAATTGTTTCTAGGAATGCAACAGGTTAACAATCTAAGAGATAAATGTATTAATCCGCTAAGAGAAATTTTATATCAAATATGTTAACAATCTAACAGACAAAACAGATATACAATTTTAATCCGCTGAAAGAATGTTTATATCGAATATGTTAATACTCTTTCAGAAACTTTAAATTTAACGTATTAATCCACTAAAATAAAATTTATATAGAATATGTTAATACTCAAGTATTAATCCGCCAAAATAAAGTTTATGTCTAATATATTACTACTCTAAAGTAAATCTGATGGCCCCCTTTTATCTATATAATACCATAAATTTGCCAGAGACATGTTGCCAGGGTGCTTCTACTGCTATACAAGTCATTATTTCTTAAGCTTAAATTGTGTTCTACCTTCGTCAACTAAGAATAAAAATCTCCCTAATTAAACTAATTTTTAATCTGGAATTTCTTTCGGCAAAAAAAATATAATTTGTTGAACAAAACAGTGAAAACTTTGGAAGTTTTTATTCCAACAAATACTCCTCACATGCAAGAACAACTCACGCTAAAGTTCGTAGTTACACACGGCTATTGTGATACTACTTTTAAACAGGAAAATTTCCAACTACAATGTCATGTATTTTTATAGTTATTAAATAAAATTTTTACTCGTTAAATAAGATACGTACCCTAATAAACAAATTATACTTCGACCGAATCAGTAATGTACAGGTATGAACCAATCCATGACTTTGTTATTATGTACACAGAATGTCTAAATATGTAAGCAGTAAACCGAAACACTTCATGTACAGCGAAGTCGTTAGTTAGTAGGTCCTGTATATTTAACTTTACAACATATTCCTGTCACACTATTAATGTGTTTCCTTCATTTTACCCACATATCTCTCAATGACTAACAGTCTGATATATGATCATTTTTAATTATTTCAAACAAAACAAGATAAAATGAGGACGTCGTACTTTCCTGTTTTGGAATCACTCTGATTTCAAACGAGTACTTTAGAAAAGGAGAACATTAAAGACGAAAATCACAAACAAATTATAAGGCACTTTTAACAAACAGAAATGGATGGGGATTAGTGTGAGAAGTATTTCTACTGCTAGTTTAAAGACTTTGAAAGAACAATTTTAAAAATATATAAACAACAGTTTACCTTTGAAGACTATTTGATATCCATCATATAAAAAACACAAAAATCTTTAAAAGCAAAACAACACATAGTACAGCCTGGTTTCTTGTACAAACCCTCCAATGTACTACGAAAGATTGCAATGATATGTTTTGTGAGTAAACAACACTGATGATTGACTATGGTTAAAATTATCTTAAGCCATCTTATGAGAGCTAAGAGTGTGCTCTCAATCAATTTCAGTGACTGCTAGTAAAATAAGTTTATAAATACATAAAGTGATAATAACAACATTATGTCAAAGCCTGAGTTACTAGACTAGAGCGTTAATGACTACATTCTCAAAAACGAACATAATTAAATAAACATGATACAGTGCAAAAATAACAAGCCCAACCCACAAGGAGAGCAAAAAAAAACAAAAAAAAAACACAAAAGTGTAGTGAATAAAACCGTCAGAAACATCTTAATAGTCTAGGCTAACCTCAGACAAGCAACACAATGTGTAATATTCATAAGGCATGAGTCAACGTGTGAGAAACAAAAAGTTGATTTTCTCATTAGTTAAACAACAATACGCATGCCATACTACTGCTGTAGTGTTATTATTTCAACATGTATGACCTATTCGGCTTAATCTCTTAGTATTGACGTCTGTGGTGTTATCATTTCAACAGATCAGGAATACCAAGTTTTAATTCACAGGAGAAGCATTTAATCACAAAAGCGACACTTTGACTTCTCGAAATAAACTTAGGTGTTGAATAAACAAAAGCTTGGCGTCTCCTATAAAGTAAAAACGTATTCAGAAATTCTAGGCCTGTCAGCACTACTATATTTACAAGTGTAAAAGTATGTTTTAAACGGACTAAAAATTAATCTTCGTTATCAATGTAACGATTGTGTTTCAAACTGACCCTTAAGATAACATAGAATATTAGTGTAAATATATGTTTCATACTGTGAGACTGTAACAACCATAAGTTAATGCTCGTTTTACAAATGTAATGGTATATTTCAAACTGACTCATACATTAATGCCTGTATATTTCAAAGTGACACAAAGATTAATATTCATTATTCTTAATACTGTATAAGATAAGAACGTCAGTTGTTGAACGAAACTGACATAAAAGTTTTCTGACTAATATAAGGCATTTTTAAAACAATTTAAAATATCAAACTACTACTTTCATCTTGCTTATTACTAAATAGAAGTACCTTTAAAATACAATTCTTAACACACTAAATAAACACATTTTATTCTTCATTTACGAAGATCCTAAGTGAACATATAAGAAATAATTCATTATGTTTGTTTTTATGTTACATGAGAAGTGCTGATTCGTCATTTATCAAGAGCCCATAAGAAATAAGTCATTATGGTTGTTTTTATGTTACATGAGAAGTATTGATTCGTCATTTATCAAGAGCCCATAAGAAATAAGTCATTATGACTGTTACTATGTTAAAGTGATTTTATAGACATACTGATTACAAGTCAAAAAGAGGTCGTTATCTCTTTATACAAATTACTTATTAGGCCTCACCTGGAATGCTTATTAGAAAGGGTTCAGAGAAGGGCTAGTAGGACGATTCTGGGGATGAAATTATCTTATAGGGATAGGTTATGATATTTTGTTTTGAAGAAAAAAAGGGTAAAATGTTATATTATTGAAGTTTACAGGACTATTTCGGAATGGATAGGGTAAAAACATTTAATTCCCTCGTGCTGAACGCTGATAGTAACACGTCATGAGGGTATAAGTTTAATTTTGGAAAAATATAGGCTTGGATCTAGTTACGGCACTTTTATTTTTCCAAGTGTTTGCCTATGTAATGATTTGTGGTGGGCAGAAGTGAAACTGGTAGATTAGCATATTGCAGAAGTTTAAGGAAAGAATCAATGACTTCCTGAAGAAATAAAAGATGTTTATATTTTTAATTTTTAAATATAGTCCCTTAGTGTCTGTATGTTACGTTAAATAAGCCCATAATAATAATTCATTACGATGTGAGATGGTTAAATGTTGATTTTTGATTTCTATAAACTCTAGATAAGCCAATAATAACAGTTCACTATTACTGTTGCCATGTTAAATGAAAAGTGTTGATTCGTGACTTCTCAAGACTCTAAATGAGAATATCTTACCATTGTTACATCACTCAAGGTGTCTTACCTGAATAATAAGCCTCCCCACAACGAAGCCACTAGTACCTCTGTGTACCACGCAAAAGTTTGAATGGGGTATGCTATTCTAATCCGAAGCATCATATAAGTAATTAGGCTTCACTAAGCCCCGATCCACCGAGTCGTATTCCGTCGAAGCTTTCCCGCTAAATCACACGCGTTGTTCCGCTGAGGACGACAGACAACCTCGGTGAACTGCTGGTGAAAATATACCACTATTACAATGGTTATACAACTCATTGCCCCGTCATCAGTAACAGAAGGTTAAAATAAATTCGTTTTCAAGAAATATTTGCAAGAAATCATGTGTGTGATCTAGTTGATTTGACCGTTTTCCAACCACGATGACAAGGGTTTCGTAGCATCACAGTCTACTGGCCTGTCTCCGTGCCTGCGGGTATCCTAACTCATGAGCACTCATAAAAAATATCTTCCTGTTCCCTTATTTCCCTCCCCTTCTGTTCGCCCTTCATTCCTAGTGTGTAAAAAAGTCTCCCCGCTTGAACCCAGGCGGTACCAAATACGTAACAGTCAGGGTGGGGTTGTGAAAATATACGGCAGCGAGTGGGGTCGAACGTGGAAGAAATTATGAAGGATTTGAGTGCCTCTTAAGAATTTAGATTATGACAACCATTATTTTATTGGATTTTCAAATGCCAAATATTATTTCTGCTTATTGTAATCTAATTTGAACTATTGTGAATTGGCCTGTGACTATTCTGAACCGTTGACACCAGAGAAGAGCCATAACCTCTGACCGATATAGATCTGCTGTACACGTACTACCTGGTTTCTCGGTCTACCTCTATATGGTTTGCTATAATGTCTGAAATCTACAGGTACATTTAGTTATCGCTGTCTGTGTATTTACGTGACATTAGACGCCACCTGTGAACAGATGCATACATGACTTATAAAATACATAAAAGCCAAACGATCTCCCCTGCGTACAACGTAAATAACGAAGAAAACATATATTTGCAAAGTTTTTAATAAATGTGTTTCCAGTTAAATAATATACCTGGCACTCTTGTCCATGTTTTAATGCTCAGAGTGTTACACAAAAAATAAACAAATTAAAGGCTGGCTTTTGTAAAAATAAAACCAGATGTCAAACAAAAGATGACGACTACTAGTTTATTATTTTTCCATAAAAGTTTAAGAATCTCTTATTGACGAAGTAATTGGTGGTCACCAGGAAATTAGCGTACTAAACCTTATGTATTGTACGTTTATACAGCATGGTCCCCAACTTAGATGCACTTATAATAATTCAGTTTATTCTGTTGTAGATTAATGTTCGAGTTTGAGAATTTTACGTTCTCTGACAAAGAGTCAAATGTTATAAGCACAGAAATGTGGGCGGTAACATATCTTTTGGTCTATAGTTATAAAAACATACTGTATATTTAGCGTGTTTGCTGTACACTTGAAGTATGTATTTGAGAAAAACACATTATTGCACTGCTAGTCTTCACTCACAATTTGATAAATTTTTACAATACTCAAAAGGGTACAATTTTTTTACAATACTCAAGTATGAAAACGGGTATACTTTTTTTACAATACTCAGATAAATTGAAAAGGGTACAATTTTTTTTACAATACTCAGATTAGTTTGCAAAAGGGTATATTTTTTTTACAAAACCTTGATAAGTTTGAAATGGGGTATAATTTTTTTACAATAGTCAGATAACTTTGAAAAATTTACAATTGTTTTTTACACTGCTCAGATAATTTGAAAAAAAGGTACAATTATTTTTTTACAATACTCAGATTAGTTTAAAAAGGGTATATATTTTTTTACAAACCTAGATAAGTTTGAAAAGGAATATAATTTTTTTACAATACTCAGATAAGTTTGAAAAAATGTACAATTTTTTTACACTGCTCAGATAATTTGAAAAAAGGTACAATTATTTTTTTACAATACCCAGATAAGTTTGAAGAAATGTACAATTTTTTTACACTGCTCAGATAATTTGAAAAAGGGTACAATTATTTTTTAACAATACCCAGATAAGTTTGAAGAAATGTAAAATTTTTTTACACTGCTCAGATAATTTGAAAAAGGGTACAATTATTTTTTTACAATACCCAGATAAGTTTGAAAAAGGGTATAATTTTTTGTACAAAACTCAGATAATTTGAAGAAAAAATATGTACAGCGGTATGTCTCGGACTTACAACGCTAGAAACCGGGTTTCGATACCCGTAGTAGGCAGAGCATAAATAGCCCGTTGTGTAACTTTGTGCTTAACTTCAAACAAACAAAAATTCTAAAGGGTACGGATTTATATCTGTTTTGCAAATGGTTTTGAAATAATTATTTCTAAACGGTAAGGAAATAATTTTCCCAAAGGATACGAGATCTTTTTTGTGTGTGTGTGAATGATATGGAAATAATTATTTCTGACGGGTATGTAACTTTTTGTAAAGGTATGAGAATCATTTTAAAGGGTGTAAGAACTTACGGTAATAATTTTTCCTAAAGGATATGGAAATGATGTTTTTCTAAAGGATTTGTTTGTTATTTAAGCACAAAATTACACAATGTATCTGTGTTCTGCCAAGTTCATGTATCGAAGCCCAAAATTTCAGCGCTATAGGCCCGTAGATTTACTGCTGAGCCGCCAGGAGGCTTCTAAAGGGTATAATGATTTTTTTAAAGGATGTGGGAATTTTAGTTGCTAAAGGGAATATATATATATTCTAAGGGTATATGGACTTTATTTTCTAAAGGGTTTGATAATAATTTTATTATAATTGTTTTTTTGTGTGTGTAAAGAGTATAACTACAAGTTTTTTGTAAACGATATGAGAACACTGTTTTTAAAGATTATGAAAATAATAGTTTACTAAAGGTATGGGAATCATTTTTTCTAAATGGTGTCTTGTCGACTCTTTGTGTTAGACATTATAAACATAGATCATTAGGTCAAGAGTGTTACTGTTTGCCAGAAGATATAGGTTGCGGCTGATATATTTCATTCCTTAAACTAAGTCTTAAAATTAATCTAAATACACATATTTGGCTTAAAACGAAGATCCTGAAAGATATTTTGGGCTTACAATCATGTGCTTAAACCAAAGCTTAAGATATTTTGTGTTTACAATCCTGTGCTCAAACCATAGTTAAAAATAAGATATTATGGGTCTACAAGCCTGTAGTTAAACCATTGCTACAAGTTATTTTGAATCTACAAGCTTGTAGTTAAACCATAGCTATAAATGACTTGGGGTCTACGAGCCCGTAGTTAAACCATAGCTATAATTTATTTTGGGTCTACGAGCCTGTACTTAAATCACAGCTATAAGTTATTTTGGATCTACAAGCCTGTACTTAAACTATAGCTACAATTTATTTTGATTCTACAAGTCTGTACTTAAATCATAGCTGTAAGTTATTTTGGATCTACACACCTGTACTATAATCATAGCTTTAAGTTACTTTGGATCTACACACCTGTAATTAAATCACTGCTCTAAGTTATTTTTTGGGTCTACATGCCTGTAGTTAAACCATAGCTATAAGTTATTTTGAGTCTACAAGCCTGTTGTTAAATCACAGCTTTAAGGTATTTTTTGGTTTACAAGCTTGTACTTAAGTCATAGCTATAAGTTATTTTGAGTCTACTAGCTTGTACTTAAACTATAGCTACAAGTTATTTCGAGTCTACAAGCCTGTAGTTAAATCATAGCTTTAAGTTATTTTGGATCTACAAGCCTGTACTTAAATCATAGCTTTAAGTTATTTTGGATCTACAAGCCTGTACTTAAATCATAGCTTTAAGTTATTTTGAGTCTACAAGCTTGTACTTAAACTATAGCTATAAGTTATTTTGAGTCTACAAGCTTGTACTTAAACTATAGCTATAAGTTGTTTTGAGTCTACAAGCCTGTAGTTAAATCATAGCTATAAGTTATTTTTGGTTTACAAACTTGTACTTAAACTATAGCTACAAGTTCTTTCGAGTGTGAGGTATTTTAGGTGTCTACATGCTTGTGTTTTAAACTATAGCTGTAAGAATGTCTACAGAATCTATTTATATTCAAAAATATAGGATCAAGTTATATTTTGCATAGTGACTTCTCTATGAGTAAGACTGAGGACTTCGTTAGATCTACCTTGCGATATTTCGAGAATATTGCCCCCCAGTAGCACAGCGGTATGTCTACGGACTTACAACGCTAGAATCCGGGTTTCGATACCCGTGGTGGGCAGAGCACAGATAGCCCATTGTGTAGCTTTGTGCTTAACTTCAAACAAACAAAATCGAGAATATTTAAAGAGCAGGTTTAGTCAAAATGAAAATTACCTATCACAGGATAAAATATATAAATGAACGTTTGAAACTACGATATTGGGTAACGTCTAAAATACATAATAGTGATAGATGTGTATAATATGATTTACTGTCGTTTTAGTTATACAATAATGAAAGCTAACTCTACGTAACTTAACACGTTCTGTACATTAAGAGAGTTACGTTTACCCTTGTCCTTTAATCTTTATGTATGAATACAATCTCCGTGTCATGGTATGTAACTCCGAGTTGTCTACTCAAGTCGAAGCTTCAAATCTAGATATGTTTATGAAATGTAGATTCCGTATCTAACTAAATTGATTTATTTGTGATATGTGATCCTTTACTAACGATCTTTACCGGATTTCTACAATTGAAGGCAGCGAAGGTTTAATATTTTTTGTTCAGGGCTTTTCTGTATAGTCAAGTCATGTATTACAATCCACACTTAGAAGACATTTGAGATCCCCAATATGGCTGTCAGTATATCACGCGAATTTAATACTCGGTAAGAGGCTTGAACTATGCAGTTGAATATAAAAATGGATGGTTCAAGTAGAAAGATTTGTAGACAATAAAAGCGTTTTTATTTTCTAAGCATCAGGGACTTTTCCAGATAAAGTCATGTGAAATTTCTTGGACTCTTAAGATTACTCTACAGATATAATGAAATCTTCTCTGCTATAAGCTGAACCTGTCCGTAATAAGAATGTGGCATTACAAAGATAACTTTCAGTAATATATCTATTATTTTGAACAGTTCATATAAGTTTAATTTAATGCGTTTCACATTTACAAAATAACATACAATGATGATCATGAACAAATAAAACCAAGTATATTATAAATTAAATCCGCTCTTGGTACTGAACAAGTACTTTTACGTTAACTTACTCATCGATCAGTGTAAAAAATAGGCAATGACTTTTTTACAGTGTTAAGACGTATTCTTATTAATACAGAACTTTTTCTAGCCTTGTAGAAGTGCCTTAAACACATTTGTAAATTATATAAACACGTTCTATCACACTTAACCCAAACTGTTACTGTATGAACAGTATGAATAAGCAAGTGTAAGAAAATGTATAATTTAGCACCTACTTTAAAATATTCTGTTTATCAGTGATAATAAATATGTCCAATAAAACCTCTAACTTAAATCTGTGATAATATGACAAAATATCTTGTCAATCAATGTATCCAAGAAAACAAATAATTTAGCTTTGTGTTAATATTGTTAACCTGTCAACAATAATTGTCTCGAAGTTGTGTCTAACTTAGCTTTGTGGTAATGTTTAAAAACTTTATTTTTCTGTGAACATTATTAATACGTATGCCAAACTTAGCTTTGTGGTAATGTTAAAAAAAAGAATTTTACTGTGAACAGTATTAATACATATGTCTAATTTAGCTTCGTGTTAATATTGTTAAAACGATATCCTGTCAATAATATTAATAGTTATTACAAATATGTGTTTAATTTAGCTTTGTGGCAATGTTCAAATTGGAATTTTTCTGTTAACAGTATTAATACGTATGTCTAATCTTGCTTTGTGGTAATGTTTAAAAAATAATTTTCATGTGAACAGTATTAATACGTATGTCTAAGCAAATGTCTACTTTAACTTTGCGTTAATATTGTTAAAACTTTACCCTGTCAACAATATTAATAGTTATCTCGAATATGTGTCTAATTTAACTTGGTGGTAATGTTTAAAAAATAATTTTCGTGTGAACAATATTAATATATATATGTCTAAGCAAATGTCTACTTTAGTTTTGTGTTAATATTGTTACCCTGTAAACAATATTAATAATTATCTCGAAGATATGTCTAACTTAGCTTTGTGGTAATATTAAAAAGTTTATATTGCGAACAGTTTAAACAAGCTGAGTTAATGAATTATTTTATTTAATTGGTTTTAATGTTGTACACGTTATTTTCTGAATTATATGAAAATTACTAAGCCTTATATTAATAAAAAATATTTTGATCTGTATTCCAACTCTGCTAATGAGTTGAAAAAACTCTTTTGTTATGGATTTTGCGCAAAGCTACACGAGGGCTATCTGCGCTAGCCGTCCCTAATTTAACAGTGTAAGACTAGAGGGAAGTCATCACCACCCACCGCCAACTCTTGGGCTACTCTTTTACCAATGAACCGTCACATTATAACACCCCCACGGCTGAAAGGGCGAGAATGTTTAGTGTGACGGGGTTTCGAACCGCGACCCGTAGATTGCGAGTCGAGCGCCCTAACCACCTGATATACTGAAACAATATTGTCTTTGTTATGTTTATTTTCCTTATGAGCACATTTAACAAAACTTGCTTGAGGTTAACAATCCTCTCTTCTAAATTAAAAAAACTCAGAAAAGTGTACATTAAGTTAACAATTTTTGTAAAGAGAACTCAGAAAAGTGTAGATTATGTTAACAATTTTTATCAAAAACACTCAGGAAAATGTAAAATCTGCTTCCAATTTTTATAAAGAAAACTCAGAAAAGTGTACATTACGTTAACAATTTTTATCAAAAACACTCAGGAAAATGTAAAATCTGCTTCCAATTTTTATAAAGAAAACTCAGAAAAGTGTACATTACGTTAATGCTTTTTTATGAAACAAAAACAAAACCTCAGAAAAGTGTGCATCCTGGTGGTATTATTACAGAAGCAAAACCACTGAAACGTGGAGATCCTGGTAGTATTCTTACAAAACCAAGATATCAGGAATGTGGAGATCCTGGTAGTATTCTTACAAAACCAAGATATCAGGAACGTGTACATCCTGGTAGTATTCTTACAAAACCAAGATATCAGGAACGTGTACATCCTGGTAGTATTCTTACAAAACCAAGATATCAGGAACGTGTACATCCTGGTAGTATTCTTACAAAAACAAGATCTCAGAAACGTGTACATCCTGATAGTATTCTTAAAAAACTCAGAAGATTGCACATTCTGGTAAAATTATTTAAAAAAAACAAAAAACATACAATCTTCAAGTTAAAGATTTCACTGCTTGTGTGCCCCATTATCCTGATTACAATTACTTTTGTTGTTAAATTCATATCTTCTATGTGATAAGCTAGGCAGTTCAACAGTGATTGTCAACTTAGTGATTTTTTATTCTACGAACCAACTAACTGCCGGAGGTACTGGCATCATGATACAGAACCAACAACGTTGACCCAGACGGAACCCCCAGTATACTACTACTTATTCCCATCCAGGGGGGGGGGGGAAGAGATCACGTGACTCTCACATCACTTTGTTCCTCAACAAAGCCAAGGGCGTCTGTTAAGGAACACGGCCTAGATTAATCTCTATCCCAGGTATAAGAACTCGGTATATACACACACATGCACTGCAGGACATTTAATGCACATACACACGTATCAAAACCTGCCTGCGTAGCGTGCTGATACGCACACTTTGACTGATAAGCAACAGTTAGTTGTCACCACGCAACTATACGGGAAATTGTTTGACCCGTCACTAACGACCTCTTTGAAGGGGTAAACACTCAGTTTCATTAATTGTTTCACTAAAATACTTAATTCAAAATGTGTATATAATATTACACTATAGCTGACCGCCTGTGTTGTATATTCACTTTACAGGTAGGTCAAATTATATACACGCACAATTATGATGCACTTTATAGTGGTAAGTTACATTACATACACGCACTGTACATACTAAAATAAAGTTAGTTACTGTATGATGTAACAGCCTAATTGAGACGATTTTACTGTGTATTGTATTAAATTGCTGGGCTGTACTATCAAACAGGACAAATTGTGTAAATAAACTTAGGATAATATGACATTTTCAATAATAAATGGGTAGATTAACAGTAAAAAGCTATACATTGTTTAATTGGGTTTTGTTTTGTTTGTTGTTAAACACAAAGTTACACAATGACCTATCTGTACTCTACTCACCACAAGTATCGAAACCCGGTTTTTAACGGTGTGAACCCTCAGACTTATCGCTGAGCCACGTGGAGGGAGGATGTTTAATTTATAGATAGATAGATAGATGTTTTTTTTATTTTTTGTACTGTATCTGGTACAAGTTCTACACTCACACAGACCAATGAATGGCCTAACTTCAGAAATAACGCTCAGCAGGCAATTACTTGCTAAACTCGTAGCTAAGGTATCTCCATTGAAACAGAAATTCAAAATTCACGAGACTGAAGTAATAGTCAAATCAATTAACAGATTTGCTAATTCAATAATCAATCAATAATCTGGTTATATTCGTGCTTTATTTGGTTCAAGTCGTTTTAAAATTTCACTAAAATTCCAGAAATCCAACATATATACACCTGAAACCTTAGGATTTACTTGTCGTGTTTCAACATGTATCAAACACACTATCCAGAACTGTCATGTGTTTCAACATGTATGTACCTAAATCAAACACACTATCCAGCTTTACGAATAATGGAAAACGGCGCTTTAAGTAAAAACAAAACAAAATAATAACGATGTACATTTACTTCAGAACTACATAATGATTGACAGATGATATATGATGTACACGTACTTCATACATACATAAACACTGTCAGTTGATATATGATGTACACGTACTTCATCCATACATAAACACTGTCAGATGATGTATGATGTACACGTACTTCATCCATACATAAATACTGTCAGATGCTATATGATGTACACACACTTCATACATACATAAACACTGTCTGTTGATATATGATGTACACGTACTTCATATATACATAAACACTGAGATGATATATGATGTACACGTATTTCAGATCTACATAATGATTGTCAGATGATATATGATGTACACGTATTTCAGATCTACATAAGGATTGTCAGATGATATATGATGTACACGTACTTCATACATACATAAACACTGTCAGATGATATATGATGTACACGTATTTTAGATCTACATAATGACTGTCAGATGATATATGATGTACACGTACTTCATACATACATAAACAGTGTCAAATGATATATGATGTACACGTATTTCAGATCTACATAATGATTGTCAGGTGACATGTGACGTATACGTACTTCATACGTGCATAAACATTGTCAGATGACAAGTAATGTACACGTCTTTCAGATCTATATAAGCATTGTCAGATGACAGGTGATGTACACGTCTTTCAGATCTACATAAACATTGTCAGATAACAGGTGATGTACACGTACTTCAGAACAACATAAACATTGACAAATACGTTTCATGTTATGCGAGATTACCAGACAGTATATTGTGGTTTACAGACGTATTTTTCATTATATCTTTCCTCTACCCACTGCAGTTCATAAAATTTCCCTGTATTGAGAAACCACAAAACAGCCTTGGGTTGTGATAATAAAACTGTCCCGCGGTGTGACCTTGTGTCTGGGATAACCAGGAAATTTGGTGGGCCGGGTAATCTTTCACAGAGTGATATATAGTGGTCACGGAAAGGCGGCTACTGGCCATTGACCATTGTCTTCAGGGTGGCTGCGGACTTTTATTTGTTAGAATCGGTGTCGCACCATAGGTGGGACACTAAAACTCCCTTTTAAAGCAGTACACTCTAAATAAACTGTCCAAATGGAGGGGATTGTCGATTGTGTATTTTACTGCTAACAGATCACTTTAAGAGCTGTTCTGTTGTCATTTCCAATTTATTCTGTTGGTAACTACAAATGTTAAATGCAGAACATAAGAAAGATAAACGATGGTTTTACCACACATCAATTAAAGTTATAAAGACACAGACTATCTTACCACAACTTAACTAAAGTCCTGACGTCAGATAGCAACACAGAAAGATCTGGTTATCTTACCACAGGTCAGTTAAAGTTCTAACGTCAAACAGAGAGACAGACCATCTTACCACAACTTAACTACAGTCCTGACGTTAGATAGCAACACAGAAGATATCAACTGAAGTTCGAATGTGATGTTCCACTTATAAACATTGTCGGAAAATATTTTCTTATTTCCATACAACTTTATTTCATTTATTATTTATGGTAGTAACACGATAGCAGTACATGAAAAATAACGTTATTTAATAACGAAGTTAGTTTAGACACGATATATTATACTTAAACTAGCTTTCGTATACAAAAATCATACTTATACATAGCTAAACTTTGAGGATAGAAAATCTTCGTAGTTATCACTCTAAGGTCGCCACGTGTAGGACAAACATAAACTTTAATATTAGATTACCAAAAATTTGGTATTTATTTAAATCAGCCCCGTACAAGAGCAGCTAGGAAACACGTGGCCTGCATAATAACCACATAATATATATATTGTGGCAATTTGTTTGAAATGCAGTCAGTGGTATTTACATAATAGTGTATATTGAATATGATTGGTGATCAGAAATTTTAATACAGCCAATCATTTTGTTGTCCATTTGAAGCTGACCGGCTCGATGGTCTCGCTTGATTCATATGTTGTGGTCAGCGTCTGCTTAACTAATTTACAGGAGGATAAGCTATGGAGGTTGGCCATGAAAGGAAGTTTGAAAGTTAATTTATTTATTCACATTTTTATTAGTTTTTACGGCTAAGATGACAGACACTTTTCACCAGAGTTGGTGCTGTAACAATAAAACACTGTATCTTCAGGGACCCACGTTACTGGAGTCACGTTCACTGTATGAAGTATCTAACACTTTTAACCTTCTAATCCCACTTCAAATAACTATTATCAGTACGAATCATACGGGTTTTTATTATCTATGTGACAAAATACATACGAATCTTGGAAAGTCTTATGTTGAAAACAAATATAAAGGTTAATCAAGATGTTTAATGTTGAGTTCTGGGTGATCCCTAATTTGACTTTATGGATACTTTCAGAAACTAGTATTGACATATCAATGATATTTCTACAGACACAGAGTTTCTGAAGAAACCCTGCAAAACCCATTTTTCCACAGTTTGGCTGTATTGTGTGAAGAAAGCAGTAAACAAGCTGAACCATGAAGATTTTAGAACAAAAGCACTGTAATATCTAAAAACTCGAGAACTTCTGGTGTGGATAGATACTTAGTACACTGAACGTGACTTCACTGTTTTACAGTTACAGCACCCAACTCTGGTGAGAAATTATATGCCTGTCATTCTTAGCCGTAAAAATTAATATAATTTGGTAACCTCTGAATGACTAAATTAATTTTCAATCTCGCATCAATTCATAAAGGTTTTATTCGAGGCCAACCTCCATAGCTTAAATGTAATCCACCGTTACATCACATTGACGTGCTAAATCCTATAGCAAAAACCTTCAAGTTGGTTTCAAAATCATGACTTCGCAATTTGATACTAACAAAGTTTGGTTATTCATATAAAAATAAAAGGAAAAACATTATAAGTTTATTTCAGCTAGCACAACAATAATTAACTGCAGCTGCAATAAAGATAATAACAAGTAAAATATAAGTGCAACTTAAGCGTTAATACACACTTGTGCGCAGACAAGCATCAGACTTCCCTTCGAGTCAGACATATAATAAAAAATTAAAGATATCCCCTATATCGCATGAAGATTACATTCCAAACACGTCACGCCACGCTGCGGTAAAAAAATCTTACACATGCGCAATTCGAAGTGTCGGTTGGCAGCCATGCTGGCTTTTGAATTCAACCAATAGAATCGGTATAGTTTACGGGAAAAACTAAATAAAGTCAAGGCGGAGTTTGTATTAATCCTGCAGGTCATGAGCCAAGGGTAACCTTTTTTGACAGAGGTTTAACCAATGAAACAGAAATATATTAACTCCTTCAGAGCTGGACTGCCGTCAGAAAAAGGCAATAAGAAAGATTTATTATGTTGGTCTCTTCAGTCTAGCGATGCATCAAACTTGACATCAAAAATATTCTTTTACGATGAAAGTGCATACCACTGGACGTAAACTATACATAAACTGCGTGTGAACTGTCTTGTAAAACAGGAACGGTGCCAGAATTAAAATTGTTTCTTTGTATATAAATCCGAAAATATATATTAGGTGATATTAAAACGCTTCAAACTGTACTCAAATTCTTGTAACAGATGTTTGTGGAGAACTCAAAAATTAATTAAAGTAACTGTCAACTATTTAATTAGCCCTCATATCTCAAACATAGTGCTTGCTTGGCTGTTCATTTACGTGAATAAAATATAGGGCATACTTTTATAACAATGCAGTATACAACGGACGATACATTTAAAACAGAGATGGCATACACTGTATATAGATAACAATACAGTATACAACGAACGATACATTTAAAACAGGGATGGCATACACTGTATATAAATAACAATACAGTAATCAACGGACGACACGTTTAAAACAGGGATGGCATACACTGTATATAAATAACAATACAGTATACAACGGACGACACGTTTAAAACAGAGATGGCATACACTGTATATAAATAACAATACAGTATACAACGAACGACACGTTTAAAACAGGGATGGCATACACTGTATATAGATAACAATACAGTATACAACGGACGATACATTTAAAACAGAGATGGCATACACTGTATATAGATAACAATACAGTATACAACGGACGACACGTTTAAAACAGAGATGGCATACACTGTATATAAATAACAATACAGTATACAACGGACGACACGTTTAAAACAGAGATGGCATACACTGTATATAAATAACAATACAGTATATAACGAACGACACGTTCAAACAAAATAATACTACCTGGACGATGATGACACTGAAATGATATGGTTATCTATAGGTAATACCTGGTGTAAGGGATTTTTCAATAATACTACCCGGATGATGACTCTGAAACTACGTGGTTATCTATATGTACTGTTTGCTGTAACGCTTTTTTCTTGAATAATAGTACCTGGTTCTTGATGACTCTGAACCGATATGATTATATATGTGTGTGCTGCCTGGTGTAATGCATTTTTGAATAATACTTACCGGATGATGACGATGACTCTGAAATGATGTGGTTATCTATATGTACTGCCTGCTGTAATGCTTCTTTCTTCAATAATACTACCCGAATTATGACAGTGAAACGACATGGTCATCTATATGTACTGCCTTGCGTAATGCTTCTTTTTCCAATAATACAGCTCGGATGATGACACTTAAACGATGTGGTTATCTATATGTACTGCCTTGTGTAATGCTTCTTTCTTCAATAATACTGCTCGGATGATGACAGTGAAACGATGTGGTTATGTATATGTACTGCCTGGTGAAATGCTTCTTTCATGTTGCGTACTACATAATTGACGACACAAACAACACATGACTAATACAGGTAATGTTAGGTTTAATAGTTCATTATTGTCATACACTAGATCAAGGGTTTCTGAAGCCTTTGGATCCACCTTGCTTAGAAGCTCCACCTAATTATCTAATAGAAAGTTTTAAAAAATTACTTTGAGATACCTTTCATTACTTTATGTTTGTAAAAGAAATCTCAAGCATAAATAGCGTTGTGTTGTCATATTTATTACAATAAATAAAATATTCACTGAAACGTTACTTTATCTGTTGTCAGGGGAGTTTAAAGATAATATTACAACATTTTCTTAGTCATCCTTACGGTTATCTTATGTTGTGTCTGGTGCAATACTTGACGACATATAACAACCACAGTATCGTCATAATCTCCCATAAAGATAATATTACAACATTTTCTTAATCTTCCTTATGGTTATCTTATGTTGTGTCTGGTACAATACTTGACGACATATAACAACCACAGTATCGTCATAATCTCCCATATAGATAATATTACTTTACAACATTTTCTTAGTCTTCCTTATGGTTATCTTATGTTGTGTCTAGTGCAATACTTGACGACATATAATAACCACAGTATCGTCATAATCTCCCATAAAGATAATATTACAACATTTTCTTAATCTTCATTATGGTTATCTTATGTTGTGTCTGGTGCAATACTTGACGACATATAATAACCACAGTATCGTCATAATCTCCCATAAAATATGTAATTTAATATTTTGAAATAAAATAGTACACGAAAGGAGTATTATATAAATCTGGTTTTAGCATCTAACTGATATTTACTCCATTTCAATAAATACGTTTTAACGCAAAAAGAAATGCATGGATTAGATGAGGTAACTGGAAGTCTAAAAAATCCTAACACTGAATAGCTTTAGGATGTATAGATTTCTGACTGGGTCATTGGACGAATTAATATATTAAGTTTTGCTTGGCTACCACCATCCTCTGGGGCCAAGTTTTTACGAGACTGGGGCCTTCAAGGACGTCTGTGTCTAGCTGTTGCTGGGTGATATAAGCCAGGGTGAACCACGTTCACGTGCTCGAGAGGCCAGCTTTCCTAGCAAGCGACAAACGAGTTTTTATACGTCTGGACCACTAATGTGTCATTGTCGTGTGACCAGAAATTAACGAAATAATTGTGTATCGTTTTAATGGTATCCAACTACAACCTACTAGTTTCTATTAGCGATCAGTCAGCTGTAGTCAACATTATCAAGTACAGCATGTAATACAATGTTAATAATATGACATACTGGTTTCTATCAACGATCAAGTACAGAATGTAATAAAATGTTAACAATATGACGTACTGGTTTCTGTAAACGATCAGTCAGCTGTAGTCAACATTATCAAGTACGGCATGTAATAAATGTTAAGAATATTTTGCTGTAAAATTACAAATTTAATTCCGTCGTCTTTCCCCAATGTTGTTACTGGGTTAAGTGTGTAGTGTCCTCACAGAAACATAAATTTCAGATTTTTGTGTGGCTTTCACTACATAGATTGTAACACACCGTTTGATACACATTAGAATATGAAACCCAATTCTACCAAGTGACGAAACCCGGCATCCAACCGTTGTGGTGTTAACAATCAACTTACAGGGGCATCAGGTTTAGAAGTTATAGTTTGTAGCCCTTTCATAACATTTGTTATATAATGTTTTGTTCTGTTTGGGTGGAGACGTCTCACCTAGCACTACATCAACAATGTTAGGCAAATTTATTCAAGCAACTAAAACAATTGTTTTTAATGAACAATTAACATATCAATAAACAAACTATATCTAAAAAAAACCCGTTAAAACATGAGAAAAACACAAATTATAATAAACCGTTAAACACGAAATAAATACAATAGTCTATGAGAAGCACTTCAAATAAGAATCAAACATAACTGTTTCTAACTACAGTTAAAGTATGAATGAATATCACTACCTCTTATAAAAGCTAAAAATCAAATAAACAATTCTCCAATAAAGCATTAAAACATGAAATATACCCAACAATCTCTAAAAACCCGCTAAAACATGAAATACAAACTACTCTCTCTAACTAACCCTTCAATCCTGAAATAAACTCAACAATCTCTAAAAACCCATTAAAACACGAGATAAATCCAATAGTCTCTAAAAACCCGCTAAAACATGAAATACAAACTACTCTCTCTCTAATAACCCTTCAATCCTGAAATAAACTCAACAATCTCTAAAAACCCGTTAAAACACGAGATAAATCCAACAGTCTCTAATAAACCATTAAAACATGAAATAAAAAATATTCTCTTTCTCTAATAAACAACTAAACATTAAATAAGGACAACCGTCTCTTATAAATCCTTAAAATAAGAATTAAAATTGGCCCTAGTTATTCACCAAATCACAAAATAAAGTGTTCAAATGTGTCTCTAATTAACTGTTAAAAAATTGTTGAAATATAACTGTCTCTAATTAACTGTTAAAATAGTGTACAAATATAGCTATCTCTAATTAAATATTAAAAAAGTGTTCAAATATATGTCTAATTAACTGTTATAATGTAAAATATAGACAACTGTCTCCATTAAGTTGATATAAACATTATCGTCTATAATAAACCGTTAAAACATGAAATAAACACAACTGTATCTGATAAACCATTAAGAAAGGGCGTTAAAGAGGGAAGAAAACTTTATAACTCTGAAATGCTTCATGTTATCTAGGATATTTTTTTATGGATTAGTGAACTCTGATATACAGAAAGCTCTATACAATTAATGCTGCTGCCATCTAGTAACTTACTTTGTAACTAGTAACAGGAATATATTGATTTTGCTTTCCTTTATTTGTTGCTGATGAAAGTGACAACATACTTCCAACTTATCAATGCTTATAAGTTCTTTTACACACATTTGTTTGAAATGGACACATATAAAACAACAATCATCAACGTATTAAAGATAAGCAGGCTTAGATTTAAAGCTATAAATTTCATATCTGCTAGTTATAAAATAGCTAAAGAATGAGAAGCCCTAATTCAATATCAGCTTGATAACAATCAATCGGAACTGATGTTTGTTTTGTAATTTCAACATGTCAACGTAAGCAAGTATATGACTTCAAATATTCTTCACTTTCAGAGGTTCTGACAGAGCATCTGCTAACTGCTGAATACTCTGACTCTAGAGTAATCTATGACTGCACACTTCTCACGATTCTAATACATCAGAAACAACGTAAAAATGCAGGGGACCTCGCCACATAAAGTGCATCAAATGATACTCATGATAAACTCGTTGTAACTAACTGATAGGATATGAAACATTTCTGTTTACCATTACTATAAAGCATGATACTCCCTACAAACCCGTTGTAACTAACTGACAGGATATGAACCATTTCTGTTTACCATTACTATACAGCATGATACTCTAGATTTTCAGTTTTGTTGAATTTGAGTTCATACAGTCCTGGTAAATAATATCTTTAATCGTGCCTTTAAGCAATCTTTCTTAGTTTTAAATATACTCAATAGATGGCACATCACACAATATATTGAACTAAACAAGATTGATACTAGTGGATTATAAACTATAACCGTAACTAGTAAAAGAATAAAGTTTGATTGTTTTTCTTACAGCAAAGCCACATCGGGCTATTTGCTGTGTCCGCCGAGGGGGAGTCGAACCCCTGATATTAGCGTTGTAAATCACTAGACTTACCGTTCACTTATAATACTTTAAAGTTTCAGTTTATTTTAAGACTTATTAAATACAGAGTTCACATCCTATCAGTTAGTTACAATGGCTAAAGGTACAAATTTATCAAATAAATTGGTAGAAAGTAAAATGTCTATCTCCTCCTACCTTTGCAAAAACATAAGTTAAAATACCTAGCTAAGTTAGCTTTAAGAAAAACAGAAAATAAGGTGCCCAGCTGATTATTCTTTTTTTATTAAATTGTAACTACAATATCCTACTCAAACTGCCATCAGTAAGTCAGAAATATAAATAAGGAACAAGATATTTAGTGAGGAAAACAAAATTTATAAAATTACATGTATTGAAGTGTATTCTTCCCTTTTCAAAACATTCCCGAAACTTGATGTATTTGCAATGTTACTAACACTAAATAAAATGAGAGTGTTTATTTTGGTTAGTGTTTTATTATAACAAGTGCAGTCTGCTTTAGGTCAGAGGTATTTCAATCATTCACAGTAACCTAAACTTCTCTTGGACTCAAATACTCATCTCGGATAAAGGTCAAGGTTTAGCGCCATAAAACCATGTTTTAAGTATTTTATCTAATTTCTGAGTGCATATACTTATCGGTTATATCTGAATTGGTTTTTATACACTTCTGTCAATTACAAAGCGAACTATCTAAACAACAACGTGCAAAACTGATCACTATTAATTAAAAGTTCATGAAGAAACCAATGAATAAACAAAATATTTGTGGTTTTTATTTCTAACCCGAAACAAACTAAGTTAAATAGTTTCATCCAAGTTTAGTTTGATCACACATTTCGAATCTCCTTTAGAGAAGAGATACAGCGATATAAATATACATATTAAGCTACGAGACATTATTAGTTATAACATATATCCAATATCATGCTAAGGCATTCTATTAATGAAAAACAACTAAAGGGAAGAATTGTGAAAAATATGCACTTATTACGAGTAAATACTCGTGGAAGTATTGTTGAAAATATGCACTCATTGCTAATAAATACTCATGAATAAAAACACAGGGAGCATTGTTGAAAATATACACTCATGACTAGTAAATACTCATGAATAAAAACACAGGGAGCATTGTTGAAAATATACACTCATGACTAGTAAATACTCATGAATAAAAACACAG
>NW_013668056.1:68750-71510 GCF_000517525.1 Limulus polyphemus | reverse complement strand
AATAAAACACAGGGAGCACTGTTGAAAATATGCACTCATTGCTAGTAAATACTCATGAATAAAACACAGGGAGCACTGTTGAAAATATGCACTCATTGCTAGTAAATACTCATGAATAAAACACAGGGAGCACTGTTGAAAATATGCACTCATTGCTAGTAAATACTCATGAATAAAACACAGGGAGCACTGTTGAAAATATGCACTCATGACTAGTACATACTCACGAATAAAAACACAGGGAGCATTGTTGAAAATATGCACTCATTGCTAGTAAATACTCATGAATAAAACAAAGGGAGCACTGTTGAAAATATGCACTCATTGCTAGTAAATACTCATGAATAAAAACACAGGGAGCACTGTTGAAAATATGCACTCATGACTAGTAAATACTCATGAATAAAAACACAGGAAGCACTGTTGAAAATAAGCACTTATGACAAGTACATACTCATGAATAAAAACACAGGGAGCATTGTTGAAAATATGCACTCATTGCTAGTAAATACTCATGAATAAAAACACAGGGAGCACTGTTTAAAATATGCACTCATGACTAGTACATACTCATGAATAAAAACACAGGGAGCATTGTTGAAAATATGCACTCATTGTTAGTAAATACTCATGAATAAAAACACAGGGAGCACTGTTTAAAATATGCACTCATGACTAGTACATACTCATGAATAAAAACACAGGGAGCATTGTTGAAAATATGCACTCATTGCTAGTAAATACTCATGAATAAAAACACAGGGAGCACTGTTTAAAATATGCACTCATGACTAGTACATACTCATGAATAAAAACACAGGGAGCATTGTTGAAAATATGCACTCATGACTAGTAAATACTCATGAATAAAAACACAGGGCGTATTGTTGAAAATGTGCACTCATGGCTAGTAAATATTCATGAATATAAATACAGAGAGTATTGTTGAAAATATGCACTCATGACTAGTAAATACTCATGAATATAAATACAGAGAGTATTGTCAGAACTTTATCTGACAAACACCTAGTTTGGTTAAAAAAGGAAAATATCACATAAATATACTGTATACACTTGATGATGACACAAAGTCAGATTCAATGCTGTTTTAAGTCGTAGTATCAAATTCAACAAGTGGCTATCTTTGCTGCTAAGGCTGAATGTGGCAGATACTTTCGCTACTAACTTTGGTTTTCATATTGTGTGTTTCGAATATTCGCTCAAAGCTACACGAGGACAATCTCCGGTAACCACGCATAATTTTGGTTTGATAAACTAGCCAACAGCACCCGCCGCCAGTACTCTTGTGATACGCTTTTCAAATGTAAGGATTTGACCGTCACTCTTACAAACACGCGAACGGCATCAAAGAGAAAACCAGACTCTCAGATCCGTTGTCAGGCACACTATTAAGCCATGCCCAACAGATTTTGATACTAAATCTAAATTCATCAAGTGGTTATCTTTGTTGTCAACTAGTGTTCCGATCACGTAGAGTCGCTTATGTGACGTACGTTCTAAGGGATATTACTGATTAATATATCAAATTTTTCCTAAACCCCATTTAACAAAAAAGTATGAATATAAGATTTATCCTTAATGTATAAATTATACTAACAATGTTAAACGTCACGATAAATAACTTCTTGTATATCTTTAATGAATAATTGCGTGACTAAACACATTAAGTAACTAAAACGATGTGCAGTTGAACCAGCTTCGTCTTTTTCTCGCATACTACACGAATTGGTAATTGTCATTTGCCCAAAGATCTGCATTAGCATTGTAGCAGATAAAAACAAGCGAGTATTGTTGCTTAAAAGACAGATGTTGCGTTACAGCTGTTGTAGAAACAAACGAGTATCGCTGCTTAAAAGACAGATATTGCGTTACAGCTGTACTAGAAACAAGCGAGTATTGCTGCTTAAAACACTGATATTGCGTTGCATTTGTAGTAGAAACAAACCACTATTGCTCCTTAAGTAACAGATATTGCGTTACATTTGTAACAGAAATATATGAGCATTGCTGCTTAAAAGACAGATATGACGTTACAGCTGTAGTAAAAACAAATGAGTATTGCTGCTTAAAACATAAATTGATTACTCGCAAGTAAAATAACACAGATTTAGTTATCCTTAGTACAACTGCAAGAAACCATAAACAGAACTTTGTTAATATCTGTTAAAGATAAGCTCATTACTAGTGAGTTAAATAACACAGATTTAGTGCCTTTTGCTGATGCAAGAGGGTAGCACTCATAAAAAAACAGACAATATAATCTTGTGTAATGTATCTTCTGGGTTCAGAAATGTGTTGGATATTAATTTTGAGATATAATTCTGTAAACAAGTTGTCTTTCCCTTTATAGTTTTTGATGCATAACTCTGTAAACAAGATGTCTTTCCCTTTATAATTTTTATACATAACCCTGCAAACAAGATGTCTTCCCTTTATAATATTTGATATATAATTCTGTCTGTAAACAAGTTGTCTTTCCCTTTATAGTTTTTGATAGATAATTCTGTAAACAAGTTGTCTTTCCCTTTATAGTTTTTGATAGATAATTCTGTAAACAAGATGTATTTCCCTTTATAATTTTTATACATAACCCTGCAAACAAGATGTCTTCCCTTTATAATATTTGATATATAATTCTGTCTGTAAACAAGTTGTCTTTCCCTTTATAGTTTTTGATAGATAATTCTGTAAACAAGTTGTCTTTCCCTTTATAGTTTTTGATAGATAACTCTGTAAACA
>NW_013668056.1:66887-68072 GCF_000517525.1 Limulus polyphemus | reverse complement strand
GGGATCGCAACACTTTCCTTGTAACATTAAATTATTATTAATGGGGTGGGGATCGCAGCACCTTCCTTGTAACATTAAATTATTATTAATGGGGTGGGAGATCACAACATCTTCCTGGTAACATTAAAATAGCTTCCACGGGAGGATCGAAGCACCTTCCTTGTAACATTTAAATAGCTTCCTCGGGGGGATCGAAGGACCTTCCTCTCAGCATTATGTAACTCCAACACCAGATACATCAACGGTCACGTACAAACCAAAGCGATTTTCCTTACCTATTTAAATAATTTGTTATAGCACGGTATACGTAGCAACGACTTTCAAAAACCATACTGTCTCGTGTTACGTAACAAAGACTTTCAAAAACTATACTGCCTCGTGTTACGTAGCAACGATTTTCAAAAACTATACTGTCTCGTGTTACGTAGCAACGACTTTCAAAAACTATACTCCCTCGTGTTACGTAACAACGACTTTCAAAAACTATACTGTCTCGTGTTACGTAACAAAGACTTTTAAAAACTATACTGGCTCGTGTTACGTAATTACGTCTGTATTTTTTACAGCTGATTTATATTTATTATGTCTAAATCTTTAATTTCTATATGCATTAAAACGAAAGTCACAAGAGAATTTAAAGTAAATCGGTTTGTGTGTTGTTAAGCGCAAATCTACACAATGGGTTATTTGTGGTTTAATGGATAGTGTGAAGGTTATCAGAATGGTTGGTAGAGTGAAGGTTGTTAGAACGGTTGGATAATGAAAAGGTCGTCTCTGTGGATTCAACCGTCGATTATAACATGTACACTAGTGACGTCCTGTCTGGTAAATTGCTTACAACATGTACACTAATGACGTCCTGTCCAGTAAATCACTTACAACATGTACACAAGTGACGTCCTGTCCGGTAAATCACTTACAACATGTACACTAGTGACGTCCTGTCCGGTAAATCACTTACAACATGTACACTAGTTACGTCCTGTCTGGTAAATTGCTTACAACATGTACACTAATGACGTCCTGTCCGGTACATTACTTACAACATGTACATTAGTTACGTCCTGTCTGGTAAATTGCTTACAACATGTACACTAATGACGTCCTGTCCGGTAAATCACTTCCAACATGTACACTAATGACGTCCTGTCCGGTACATTACTTACAACATGTACATTAGTTACG
>NW_013668056.1:51414-66153 GCF_000517525.1 Limulus polyphemus | reverse complement strand
CACAAGTGACGTCCTGTCCGGTAAATCACTTACAACATGTACACAAGTGACGTCCTGTCCGGTAAATCACTTACAACATGTACACTAGTTACGTCCTGTCCGGTACATCACTTACAACATGTTGTACACTAATGACGTCCTGTCCGGTAAATCACAACATGTACACTAGTTACGTCCTGTCCGGTAAATCATTTACAACATGTACACTAATGACGTCCTGTCCGGTAAATAAGAAATAAAGATTTCCATTAATCGCATCAAGTTATAAAATGATCATTTTGTCCTCCCATGGGAATGTTAGGTCAAGAACTTAAGAAGGTTAACTTCTAATTTATTGTAAACAAACAACCTAGTGACACTACAGCAGCTGGTAAATCACTTACAACATGTACACTAGTGACGTCCTGTCTGGTAAATCACTTAGAACATGTACACAAGTACATAAGAAATAACGATTTCCATTAATCGCATCAAATTATAAAATGATCATTTTGTCCTCCCATGGGAATGTTAGGTCAAGAACTTAAGAAGGTTAACTTCTAATTTATTGTAAACAAACAACCTAGTGACACTACAGCAGCTGGTAAATCACTTACAACATGTACACTAGTGACGTCCTGTCTGGTAAATTACTTACAACATGTACACTAGTGACGTCCTGTCCGGTAAATCACTTACAACATGTACACTAGTGACGTCCTGTCCGGTAAATAAGAAATAAAGATTTCCATTAATCGCATCCAATTATAAAATGATCATTTTGTCCTCCCATGGGAATGTTAGGTCAAGAACTCAAGAAGGTTAACTTCTAATTTATTGTAAACAAACAACCTGGTGACACTACAGCAGCTGGTAATTATCGGGAGAATGCCACTGATTTAAAGTGGTCAATACTGGTCTTCTAAAGACAGGTAAAATACCTGGAATTTAAATGTAACAGATAAATTTTATAGAAGGCACTAAACGTGTGTGTTATTATTTGACTTAGTTTCGAAAATTTCGCAAAGAAAATATTAATTATAAAATAATAAATCTCTGAAATTAACTACAGTAACCCTATGTCTAATAAAAACTGTAAATACTTAAACACCCATTAAGCTAAATTCAAACTAAATTGACGGTTTAATTTTCTGTTTTTTTAATTATTAAATCATTCAGTAACGTATCTGCTACTAAAGGAAACAAACTGAAAAAATCCAAAGTTTGCTTTATCTTTTTCATATTTCATCAAAAGTCACTAAAGAGCGCTTTAACCAGAAATAATGTTTTCATAAACGTTCTAAATTAAAAAGATTCAAGTACAAAAGATTAGGAATTTTAAATTATAATTTTATTCAGCTCACTCTGAACTAATGTTAACCATATAAATACATCACAAATACATTTGCTACAGTTAAAGTACAGGGACAACAGACATTTTATTATGATAAAAAATTTCACTATACCGTTAAGAGAACGTTTTATTATTAGACTAAAAGGGTTTACAAGCAAATGGATTAACTATTTAGAGGAAATTTATAAACGGATGAACCATGCTGTTCAGTAGGTGTTTATATTAATACTAGACCAACTTTACATGTTGCTATATGACAAACGAACATTGACAAAATCATGTTTCTGAAAATAAAGTTCAGAGTATCTACTATGAATTTTTTAAGTGATTTTTTTTATATAAGACACAGAGTACCCTACCTTTTGGTACGTCACGTTAGCTAAAACGCTTATCTAACATCATAAACAGAGTTTAAATTCTACAGTGTATAGAGCTTTCATGTACGAAAACCTCTCCCTAATAGCCTGAAATGAAAATCTGATCCATTGTACGTATACTGGTGTTAACGAGCAGTGTTACCATAGTAAACTTTTAAATATCAAGCTCGATAACCGGAAGTAGAATCACTTATTTTATCCAGGGTTAGATCTAACGAGCAGTGTTACCATAGTAAACTTTTAAATATCAAGCTAGATAACCGGAAGTAGAATCACTTATTTTATCCAGGGTTAGATCTAACGAGCAGTGTTACCATAGTAAACTTTTAAATATCAAGCTCGATAACCGGAAGTAGAATCACTTATTTTATCCAGGGTTAGATCTAAGCTCTTTCACTCTTTAAAAATTTTACTAGAAACTCTATCAAGCATGTAAACAGAAATTATATAATGTGGCGAATAAAAAATGTATAGAGATGGACAAGAAAGAGCATGATGGGATAGCAGGTTAAAATACTTGAAATATTTAATGATGTCAGTTGACTTAAGGATGTTATTGAAACCGACTCAATCCTCGGTAGAAGTGATATATCTTAAGTCAGCTGAGGATTTAGCATAAATTTATATGAAGTAGTTACACAAATTTATTGGAATCTTAAAAGTTCTAATTTTCTAGTTTGCTACTGGTTTTAAAGTATCTGAACGTCATATATAACATTGTATCATATATTCAAAATTGTGAACAGCATTGTATTCAACATTTATTTTCTGGTGAAAACAAGTAGTACTTCTTGTTAACTAAACACTGTAATTGAAAACCAAAGTTTCGAGGACTTCCAGATTCTGAGTTAAGCTTTAAATCACAGATTACCATAGTAACTTATTTCAATAACTGGAGAAAACAGATTTTTGATTATATATTCGATATTAGATAAAAATTAAATATCATAGAATATTAACAAACTCGAAGTCAACTTTAAAAAGCAAATCGGGTCCATGTGATTAGAGAAATTTATTTTTGTAAATCTATGTTAAACGAAAGATAAATAGGTGGCAGCACCATTTAAGTTGGTTGAAGTTGTTTTTTTTTGCATTATGCAAGAAACTGGAAAGTTATCTAAACAGTACACTAGGGTAATCCATTACTGTCTCCTTCCTGATTTTGGTGGATATGTGACCCATCTGGCCTGGCATGGCCTGATTGGCAATGTGAGTCGGGGGTTTTAATCTTGTCCCCAAACATGCTCACCCTTTAAACTGTAGGCGTTATAATGTGACGTTGAATGTCACTATTCGCTTGTAGAGAGTTGCCCATGAATTGGCTGTGGGTGGTGTTAATTAGTTGCTTTTCCTTGGTGAAAACTAACTCGTCGAACCTTTTGTTGCCAGCGAGACTAACCAACCTGTTAGAACTTCTCTAAGCAAGACTGCCGTATAGGTCAATGGCCATCATTATACAATATAGGCTGGGAGTAAACGCTGTACTGGTCAGTGGTCATGCCCATACGGTACAGGCTGAGGAGTTTGCACTATATTATTGGTCAATGGTCTATGAGGTGGTGGCCTGCCATCTACTACACTGGACAACGATCACTATCGTGTACTAAAGGTCAAGGGTTTCTACCATGCACGTGATACATATTTCACTGTGTTGGTGGTAGTGTATACTAAACTAAAATATTGATGCTATGAGCTGCACACACACACACACGGAACTCAGATACGTGTTTTATCTCACCCACCCTTCCCCCCTTGTTACTGAAATGTATTATCTGCCTACTACCAGGCACATACTGGAAATTTGATCGATATAAACTACTGGTTTCTTACTTCGCCGTGTATTATGGTTGTATACACAAACAGCCTCACCATAAATTATTTATAAATACCAGTCTCTAGTATAAAATATGAGCAAATCTTTCACAGGTTCGTTACAGGTGTGGTTGGGATGCCAGGACATAATTTAATCATGTTTTGTTAGGCCTTGCTGTAGAGAACAGCCTGCAAGTTATCTTAGGAAGCATATGTGAGGTGTTACCTTTATAACTTATTTGCAAAACCAATTACACAACTCAAAACCAGAAGCAATAGAAACCAATCACACAACTCAAAGCTAAAATCAGTAGAAACCAATTAAATAACTCCAAACCAGTACCAGTGGAAACGAATTATAGAATTCCAAACCACTATTAGTAAAAATCGATTATAGAATTCAAAACGAATGTCAGAAGAGACCCATAATGCAACTCAAAGTCAGTACCAGTAGAAATCAATGGCGTGGCGACAATAACTGACCGAAGAGTGGCTCTACGAGAAATGATACCAAATTTATTATCTCTCAAGCTCACTCCATCTTTTTTACAATCACGATCTCCAAATAGGAATCCATTGAGACTGAATGGTGTAAAGATGTGATTGAAAGACAGAGAAATAAAGGTCTCAGAAAAAAAAATTGTTTAAAAGGAATTAAATTTACCGATAACCAGAACATAAATACACTATATTTTAAATGGCCGAAACAATATTTAAGTGATAGAGTATCGTTATAGTCCATTCTATCGATAGCAACACATTGTTTCATTCTGGTTTGTTTTGGGGGGGAGGGTCGAGAGATGTTTAGACATCTTGTCAGTGTCAATTAACTAATCATTTCTATACACATTTCTATATGTTTTTATCCAACTCGTATGCAATAAACGTCAATGTCAGAGAATGTGTTTTTGATAACAATTGTTTTAAGCATAAAGAAATTGTAAGTATACATGAGTAACTATGCACACAATATTTCATATTAACTCAGAAAATAGAGCATATTCCCAATACTTAGTTGTTACGGGTAATATTTTTGTTAAATTGTTTCAACTTCCCAATATAACATTCGGATATTTTATATATAACTTCTTAATGTTAAATAAATAATGCAAATAAATATATATTTTGTTTTCTGCAGATAACTTAACTAATACATATTGAGAAGATACAACTAGAACTGAAGACTGGGGGCACGTGTGGGTGAACTAAAGAATGTGGACTGTTTGTTCATGAACAAGTTGGCAGCATCACTATATAGGCTTCTGGACTCTTTAGCCATACTGGTGGTCTGTCATCAGGGCTAAGGACCAGCCTGTTAATTATGTTACTATTCCCTAGGTACAAAACGAAAACTTATCCTTAGATGGAAACCATAATTACTTTTATCAAGTATAACGGTCGTGTTAAGACGGGCAGCTCTGTGTTAAAAGTTGAGAGATTTATTACTTGACAGTCTTATAACGGAACCTTTAGCAATGAAAACTATTTTCAAAACGCACAGTAGTCTTTATGAGCATGGTCGGACGTGTAACGACATGTTGAGGCTCCCAAATCGTTTAATTTAACGTATTTAACCTTTGTATCATTTGACAGTAACTGTTAGAAGAAATAAACGTGTTTCTTTAACAATTTAATGTAGTAGTAATGTATATCCTAAGATCACTAGATTCGTCTTATAGGTGTGTAAAAGCATTCTTTACAATCGATCACAACGTTTGTTTCTAGTAAGTGTAAACCCGTCTACACTGTAGTCATACGTATAATTGTGTGAAATCATTCTTTACAAGTGTGAAGCTTTCCATAGAGCACGTCTTTATCATTACACACGTTAACAATTTGAAAACTTTTATCCTGGTATATGACGTCAAACATTTTTAGTTTTTTTTTAAGGGAGGCCGAATTTTTATTGATACATTTACACATAACGTTTTTATGCACTAATAATATTCAAATGTTTATTCCACTATCAGTTACTTTATGATGTCCATGCATTAATGTAAGATAAAAATGGTCTCCTGACAATTTATTATCAATTTCCCTTGATCACGTGCCTCATTCCAGACGTATCAACATGCTTTTCTTCCAGGAGAGTCGCTTCTCCATTCCTGAAGTACGTTTAATTTGTTACCATTTCTTAAATCCTAGTGAATTCACTTTAATAATTTTATATCATAATATAGAATGACATGTCTTCTGGTACAACGGTCAACCTTACTCAATACTTTAAATATTGTTGAAAGGGGAGATAGCATTGTTATATCTTACTTCCGTGACACGTCTTCTGGTACAACGGTCAACCTTACTCAATATTTTAAATATTGTTGAAAGGGAAGATAGCATTGTTATATCTTACTTCCATGACATGTCTTCTGGTACAACGGCCAACCTTACTCAATACTTTAAATATTGTTGAAAGGGAAGATAGCATTGTTATATCTTACTTCCATGACATGTCTTCAGGTACAACGGTCAACCTTACTCAATACTTTAAATATTGTTGAAAGGGGAGATAGCATTGTTATATCTTACTTCCATGACAAGTCTTTTGGTACAACGGCCAACCTTACTCAATACTTTAAATATTGTTGAAAGGGAAAATAGCATTGTTATATCTGACTTCCATGACATGTCTTCTGGTACAACGGCCAACCTTACTCAATACTTTAAATATTGTTGAAAGGAAGATAGCATTGTTACATCTTACTTCCATGACATTTCTTCTGGTACAACGGCCAACCTTATTCATTACTCTTAATATTGTTGAAAGGGAAGGTAGCAAAGGACTCTTGTTATGATTTTTACTAAATCAAGTCACAATGAGTTTTTAAATTTTCCATAAGACTTGAAAATATACTCCCAATTAAAAATAGGATTAGTCCTCAGTATAGAAATTGTGGAACTTGTGAATTTCATTGCCTGACGTCAGAGAGCGCTTAAACTTTTTCCGTAGCAAGAAGACTATGGGAGAAGATAAAAGAATACAGTCAAAGGCGTCGCTAGGTGCTTAAAAGATTCGGGGCTCGGGCCCATACGCGCGGGAATTTTCGGCATTTTATTATGATATGGATCATGGTTTTCTATTCTGATTTTTCAGGACACTTACTGGAGCTGTGTCAAATAGAATCGGAGCACGGGTCCCATGTGGCAGCGCCTAGCGACGCCTCTGAATACAGTAATGTTAAAATTTACAGCAATTCAAGTATTCATCAATACGTCATCTAGAACTGCGTCGTTTTAGTGGTTAAAACATATTCAAAATCACTGGAAGTGTAGAGAACTAGATGATTTTACGAAGTTAGATTCTTCTAATTCGGGAAAAGAAGCTCTGAACAACCATCAAAAAACTGCTGCTCTTTTATTAGTCGTATAATATACTTTATGTATAACGTTATCACATTTCATAGTGTTATTAATCCTGGACTACCACATTGCTAAATTCAGCCCCGCGTTCTTAAATTTGTATAAGACCGTACACCTACCTAAACCCGCCCCTGTAACAGGGTTCCTAACAACGGAAAAACTATCAGCATTATTGCAATGTATTTTACATGGGAAATGGGTGATTTCAACTAAATCCTTAGTCAGTTACTTACACTGAGTTAAAACATAAAATTACTCGATATGATACAATATGGGGAACCTAACGGTAATTAATGTTAGTTATCGAAAAACAAGCGTTACCGAATAATTCTAATATGTTATTATGTTTAAACCCACGTCAAATATATACTTCTGAATGTAATCGGATTAATGAAGGATTGTTAACATCTAAGACATTCCAATAAGTTTCAAAACAGTATTTTATAAACACGAGGGACTGTGATCAGACTGAATCGTTCACTGTGAACCAGTGTTTTATAAACATGATGGACTGTGATCAGACTGAATCGTTCGATGTGAACCAGTGTTTTATAAACATGATGGGCTGTGATCAGACTGAATCGTTCACTGTGAACCAGTGTTTTATAAACATGATGGACTGTGATCAGACTGAATCGTTCACTGTGAACCAGTGTTTTATAAACATGATGGGCTGTGATCAGACTGAATCGTTCGATGTGAACCAGTGTTTTATAAACATGATGGACTGTGTCAGACTGAATCGTTCACTGTGAACCAGTGTTTTATAAACACGATGGACTATGGTCAGACTGAATCGTTCGATGTGAACCAGTGTTTTATAAACACGATGGACTGTGATCAGACTGAATCGTTCGATGTGAACCAGTGTTTTATAAACACGATGGACTATGGTCAGACTGAATCGTTCACTGTAAACCAGTGTTTTATAAACATGATGGGCTGTGGTCAGACTGAATCGTTCACTGTGAACCAGTGTTTTATAAACATGATGGGCTGTGATCAGACTGAATCGTTCACTGTGAACCAGTGTTTTATAAACACGGTGGGTTGTGATCAGACTGAATCGTTCACTGTAAACCTGTGTTTTATAAACACGGTGGGTTGTGATCAGACTGAATCGTTCACTGTAAACCTGTGTTTTATAAACACGATGGGCTGTGATCAGACTGAATCGTTCACTGTAAACCAGTGTTTTATAAACATGATGGGATGTGGTCAGACTGAATCGTTCACTGTGAACCAGTGTTTTATAAACATGATGGGCTGTGATCAGACTGCATCGTTCACTGTGAACCAGTGTTTTATAAACACGGTGGGTTGTGAAAATACTGTTCATTACGAACCAGTGAAGTGTCAAAATACAGCGTGCTTTACTGTGTTCGTGTAAATCGCAGGTCAAAAGTGGCGTAACGTCTAAAAACTTCGACAGTTGTGGAGTGTAGTAATAAACAGGGAGTAGTCTTTACGTACCACATCTAAATACGATATTAACACTGCCTTTATGATTCTAATTAACACTAAATATTCTCTCTTGTAGCCTAAGAACTGAATAATGTTATTCTCAAATACAAAAGGAAAGAAAACTTTCCTTTAAGCAACTTTTGGATGAGTGATCATAGGAGTTTATTTTTTCTCTTCAAAGGATCTTCTTGGATGATTAATATGGGAGAGAACGCTCTTAGGTTTGAAAGACCCCCCCCCTCTCCCGTTTTCAACTTAAACTGCATTTTGATGGTTACGGGAAATTACGTCTTGTGACGTAATCCCCTTCGTTCGCTACTGACCCACAGCTCACTTAGGCCTACTTATATCAGTGATTTCAGAAACAGCATCATGGGTAATCCCACCGCAATGTTTCATTTAAGTTTCTTTTTCTGTCACGAAATCCTCTTGCATAAGTCTACCTTATTAAGTAGTCTTGTACTGATATCAAGAGAGCTTCAAATTACCTTTTATTGTACGCATAGACAACTATATAAAAACATCGTTGAAGGGGGAATACACTCAAGGATAACAATATATCCCTGAAGGGGAATACACTCAAAGATAACTATATACATATATCCCTCAAGGGAGAATACTTAAATAAATATATCACTGGATGGAGTATACACACATAGATAACTATGCACATACACCGATGAATGGGGAATATACGCACAGATAACTATATGCATATATCACTGGATGGAGAATATACGCATAGATAAGTAAATATATATATATATACATATATCGCTGAAGGGGAATACACGCATACATAACTATATACGGATATTGTAGGGTAGGGATACACGCATAGATAACTATATACGGATATTGTAGGGTGGGAGATACACGCATAGATAACTATATACGCATATTGTAGGGTGGGGGATACACGCATACATAACTATATACGGATATTGTAGGGTGGGGATACACGCATACATAACTAAATACATATATCGCTGGATGAAGAATACACGTATAGATAAGTATATACACATACCAACGAATGGGAATATACGCATATATAACTCAATACATATATCGCTAGAGGAAAATACACGCAAAGATATCTATGTACATATATCGCTGGAGGTAATACATGCACTAAATGTATATATCGCTGGTGGGGGGAATACACGTAAGTATAAGAATATATATATATATATCACAGGGTGGGAGGTGTACGCCTAGTAAATTAAATACATATATCACAGGGTGGGAGGTGTACGCCTAGTAAATTAAATACATATATCACAGGGTGGAAGATGTTCGTCTAGTAAATTAAATACATATATCACAGGGTGGAAGGTGTACGCCTAGTAAATTAAATACATATATCACAGGGTGGAAGGTGTACGCCAAGTAAATTAAATACATATATCACAGGGTGGGAGGTGTACGCCTAGTAAATTAAATACATATATCACAGGGTGGGAGGTGTACGCCTAGTAAATTAAATACATATATCACAGGGTGGGAGATGTACGCCTAGTAAATTAAATACATATATCACAGGGTGGGAGGTGTACGCCTAGTAAATTAAATACATATATCGCGAAGTAGAAACTGTACATTTGAATTACTAATTACATATATAGCGGAGTGAGTGATCTTAGGAATTTCTACGATAGTAGTCTCATATTTCACAAGGTCCATCAGATTCTTTATTCACATATTTATTAAGGTTATTTATAACAACAGGACATGACATAACACTATGTTTTGAAGATCTTATAACGATATTTAACAAGTTATCTTCAGATAGCTGATGATATTGTAACATTCTCTTCTCTGATAGCTTTTTGTGCCTCACCATTAACCGGAATAAATATAGTGACCATGAAATATCGAGAAGCCCATGCCCCGAGGCCTAGATCAAACAGGACATCTATATCATCATTTGTCCTGTAACCCAAGAAAGTGTGCAAAGACTTTATCGGGGTTATTTTTTATAATGTCACGCTTTAGTGGCTGTTTGTTAAACATTGCGAGGACTTTCTGGCACGATGAAGAACCATTAGAAAGATAGAGGGTTCTATATCCTTGCAAGTACTTTCCTAAAAAGAGGAACCGGAGATAAAGATGTTCGATTACTTCCCCAGTGTTCTCTCGTAGAGCGGCTGTTTCTTTGCAGAGGTGTACGTTCATGAAAATTCAGTATCTTAAAGCCATCCTCAAATGATCGCGAAACAGATTTAAAAAGAAGAAAAAGAGAGACCAAATGAATGCTTAAAATCAGACACACGCGGTGAAAAGTCGAAAATCCGAACACGAATACGACTTTACAGATATCCCAACTTTACCACAAAGCACTAAACAAGGTAAATTCGTGAGAATTTCAAGGTCAATTTTAAAGATAGCCTTAAGGTACATTCATTATTGTGTTGACCCATCAGTCTCAGCGAAACAGTGGATACAAAAGTTTTATAGTAGTTAGTAAGTTTAGCAATTAAAGAATATATGTAAGTGGACATCTAAGCTTCAGATACATAGATTTGAAGAAAATCAAATATTTAGATGTACAGGTGTGTAAAACTTCCAATATGTAGATTACAGTTATGTAAAAATAAGTACCCAGAAATAGGTGTCATGGTTGAAGTATCCAGATGTATAAAGAGTCCAGACATAGGTGTACGTAGAAGCTGAAGCATCCAGACACATGTATAATGTTACATATGATATTACGTTTTTAGTTATATGTTAATCAAATATGTTAAATGCATATACAATTCTAAGCATCCAGACTTATAAATACATAGAAGTCCAAGGATTCAATTATACAAGTATTTAAAAGTTCAAATATATAAGTGTATGGGCATGAAAAAGTTGAAGTTTCCAGGTTGAACCAAGTATAGCATGACTCAGCGTGTGTATGTTCACTTTATTAAAGCATTGTTGAACGAAGTATAGCATGACCCATCGTGTGTATGTTTATTTTATTAAAACATTGTTGAACAAGGTATACCATGACTCACCGTGTGCATGTTTATTTTATTAAAACATTGTTGAACAACGTATAGCATGACTCAGCGTGTGTATGTTCACTTTATTAAAACATTGTTGAACAACGTATAGCATGACCCAGCGTGTGTAAGTTCACTTTATTAAAATATTGTTGAACCGAGTATTGCATGACCCAGCGTGTGTATGTTCACTTTATTAAAGCATTGTTGAACGAAGTATAGCATGACCCATCGAGTGTATGTTCACTTTATTAAAGCATTGTTGAACGAAGTATAGTATGACCCATCGTGTGTATGTTCACTTTATTAAAACATTGTTGAACAACGTATAGCATGACTCAGCGTGTGTGTGTTCACTTTATTAAGAAATTGTTGAACCAAGTATAGCATGACTCAGCGTGTGTGTGTTCACTTTATTAAAGCATTGTTGAACGAAGTATAGCATGGCCCATCGTGTGTATGTTTATTTTATTAAAACATTGTTGAACAAGGTATACCATGACTCACCGTGTGCATGTTTATTTTATTGAAACATTGTTGAACAACGTATAGCATGACTCAACGTGTGTGTGTGTGTTCACTTTATTAAGAAATTGTTGAACCAAGTATAGCATGACTCAGCGTGTGTATGTTCACTTTATTAAAGCATTGTTGAACGAAGTATAGCATGACCCATCGTGTGTATGTTTATTTTATTAAAACATTGTTGAACAAGGTATACCATGACTCACTGTGTGCATGTTTATTTTATTAAAACATTGTTGAGCAACGTATAGCATGACTCAGCTTGTGTGTGTTCACTTTATTAAAACATTGTTGAACAACGTATAGCATGACCCAGCGTGTGTATGTTCACTTTATTAAAATATTGTTGAACCGAGTATAGCATGACCCAGCGTGTGTATGTTCACTTTATTAAAACATTGTTGAACAACGTATAGCATGACTCAGCGTGTGTGTGTTCACTTTATTAAAACATTGTTGAACCGAGTATAGCATGACTCAGCGTGTGTATGTTCACTTTATTAAAATATTGTTGTACAACGTATAGCATGACTCAGCGTGTGTATGTTTATTTTTTAAAACATTGTTGAACCGAGTATAGCATGACTCAGCGTGTGTATGTTTATTTTATTAAAATATTGTTGAACAATGTATAGTATAGTATGTTTAATATGACATATTTATACCCTAAATTAATATTACTTATATCATTATACCTCTAGAAACACTCTAGTTTGTTTGTTTATTTCACACAAAGCTAATCGAAAGCTATCTGTGCTGGCCGGCCCAAATACTGAAGTGAAAGATTAGACGAATGGCAACTAGTCAACAGCATCCATCAAATAGTATAACACCCTCACAGGTGAAAGGGCGAGCATGTTCATTGACGACAACAACATTTTCTTGGGTTATTTGAGTTCAATCTTTTCGTTTTTTCGTCGTATGTATTTCTATAATGTGATTTTTTCTTTCACATATTCTAGTGTTTTTTTCAACCTTAAACGTTTTCCAAAATTTTCTTGTACTTTTATATTTAGAAACCTCCTTCAAAGTCACAACTTAATCTTAGCAAATGTGCTATGTCCTTTCTCTGAACAATTTTGTAGGAGTGTGCAGCTCCAAATCTTAAATATTACCAGTAACTTTGCAGGAGTCTGTGATCCTAAATATCAGATATCGCCAGTAACTTTGCAGGAGTCTGGGACCCCAAACCTTAGATGCCGCTAGTGGATTCGCATGGGTCTACGACCCTAAATAAGAGATATCGCTAGTGATTTCTAAGAAGTCTGCAGCCCCAAACTTCTGATGTAGTCTGTGACTTTGCAGGAATTTGAGACACTAAATGACAGATGTCGCCAGTGGCTTTAAATGTCTGCGATCCTAAACGACAGATGTCGCTAGTGATTACGTATAAGTCTGCAGCCTCAAACCTGAGATGTCGCTAGTGCCTTGCAATAATCACTGGTCGTTTATACTTATTGCATAACCGAGCATATATCTATACAACACATTCAATTGTGAAAAGAAAAAAACAAATTCCTGTAGAGGGCTGACGAGGTATCTCTTCATTAAGATGACGCAACACTTTAACGATTGAGCCTATGACATTACTAACTCAGTGCCTACACACAAACACGTTCTCTAGTGACACGTATTTTGTTTTATAGTTATAGTTATTCTGACTTATTTGTCTTGGAGTTTATTGTATAATGGAAAGAAACTAGAGTCTCGCGTAACAGATAAAGCCAAATCTAGTTTTATTACATTATTAGGTTTATCGAAAAGTTGTTTGACGTCCCTCGCTTCTCGTCGGATGTGCACAATTTCTTACTCAGTCGACGGAGAATAGAAGCAGTATACGGAGTTCTACAGCTTATTAAACCCCAGCCTTTTTCAATCAGGCCGTATCAAGAAGCACCTTGGCTTCTCAGTCTGCAAACTGTGGTTAACACCTAGGTAAGACCGTATATATTAAAAAATGAAAAATATGTTTACCGCAATTGTTTTGTTACCCACGTTAAAAAATCCGTATGTTATTTTCTTACTTCATCTAGACTAACATGAATAAAAAGGGAAAGAGACAAACAAAATTTTGGTTTAGACTAACAACAATTGTTCTAACGGAATTTTTTATTCTAAAAACATTTAGTTGCCTGCTTTCTGGTTTGTTTTTTTTTTTTTTTTTCACTTTTATAACGATTAATGCCGTCTTGATGGAATATTTACATTTGACGTTAGAGAACTAATCACGAGACTTACCAACAGCGCGACCGTTGAAGAAACCCAATATCAATTTTACATCTGAGTGAGTTCATTCACAGAGGTTTAAAAGTTTAGAATTTTGTTCCTCACATGAAGACCACCAAGTAGATACAGACGTGGAGTAAACCTAAAATAATATTTTTTTCAACAATGACTTCGTAAAAAAGAATGAACATAACTGTACAGCTTGAGTACTCTAGGCTTTAGGAATCAGATAATATAAACATAATTGTACAACTTGAGTACTGAAGGCTTTAGGAATCAAAGCACAAACACAACTGCACCTGTCCTTTATATCATTACTTCAGTTGGTATTAAGTACAAACATAACTGCAACTGTCCTTTATATCATTACTGCAGTTGATATCAAGTTCAAACATAACTACACCTGTCCTTTATATCATTACTTCAGTTGATATCAGGTACAAACATAACTGCACCTGTCCTTTATATCATTACTGCAGTTGATATTAAGTACAAACATAACTACAACTGTCCTTTATATCATTACTGCAGTTGATATCAAGTTCAAACATAACTACACCTATCTTTTATATCATTACTGCAGTTGATATCAAGTACAAACATAACTGCACCTGTCCTTTAGATTATTACTGCAGTTGATATTAAGTAC
>NW_013668056.1:40924-50638 GCF_000517525.1 Limulus polyphemus | reverse complement strand
TGTCCTTTATATCATTACTGCAGTTGATATCAAGTACAAACATAACTACACCTGTCCTTTATATCATTACTGCAGTTGATATCAAGTACAAACATAACTACACCTGTCCTTTATATCATTACTGCAGTTGATATCAAGTACAAACATAACTCACCTGTCCTTTAGATTATTACTGCAGTTGATATTAAGTACAATAATAACTGCGTCTGGCCTTTATATCATTACTGCAGTTGATATCAAGTACAAACATAACTGCACCTGTCCTTTATATCATTACTGCAGTTGGTACTAAGTACAAACATAACTGCACTTGTCCTTTATATCATTACTGCAGTTGATATTAAGTACAAATATAACTACACCTGTCCTTTATATCATTACTGCAGTTGATATCAAGTACAAACATAACTACACCTGTCCTTTATATCATTACTGCAGTTGATATCAAGTACAAACATAATTACACCTGTCCTTTATATCATTACTGCAGTTGATATTAAGTACAATAATAACTGCGTCTGTCCTTTATATCATTACTGCAGTTGATATCAAGTACAAACATAACTGTACCTGTCCTTTATATCATTACTGCAGTTGGTATTAAGTACAAACATAACTGTACCTGTCTTTTATATCATTACTGCAGTTGGTATTAAGTACAAACATAACTGCACCTGTCCTTTATATCATTACTGCAGTTGATATCAAGTAGAAACATAACTACATCTGTCCTTTATATCATTACTGCAGTTGGTATTATAAAATTGTTAAAATGAAACTACCAAACTTACGTCATCTGATGTTCAAAAAATCACAGGATTTTTCTATAGCACCCCCTCAGAACAATTTGTAACACGAGTTTCGGTTTTGTAAAAATAAATAAATTCTAGAGGACAGAAAGCTACAAAAAACAGACTGTTATTGATAACATCAAATATTTGTTGTATTTTGGTTTCCCATGATGAAGTTTTTAATAAAGACTGCCTACAAAATCTTTAAAATTATTTTTCTTATATAATTTTAACCGATTTTTTTACATAGATTTTTTGTTTTATTTACAGGGCTAACTAATGGTAACTATTGTGATAAGCTACTTTTGTTGACGTTGCTGTTAAAACAATTCACGGTAGAATCTTTATAAATCTCAAAACGGAAATATAAATAAGTATTAAAAAACGCTTAAGGTTGCACAATACCTTAACTTTAAAAATGGTAGATCAGAGTTTACCGACACTCCATCATTCTCTATCAAGACTGTTGTGAAACTGGTGTAAATCCTTCTTTTCCATTTCGTATTCACACATGATTTTTTGTGTCACATGAGAAACATTAAACAGGTGATTATTGACAACGTTGGAACAGAAATATTACGTGTTTCTTCTGTCAACCAGTTCGTGCTTATATTATTTACGATTGAGATAGAAGGAAAACTGCGTCTTTATATCTATTATAAATATAAGTGTTCCTCACGTAACGACCTAACTGAATCTTCTTGTCTTTCACCACCATAAAAACATCATTTAGTCAAGGACTTCTATTCTACCTTTGCTAACATTATGAGACTAACCTGACCGTAAACCTCATTCCGATAAATAATGTTCGTTTTCAAGGTCCATAAATGACAGTACTAAGGGCCTTCAAAGAGAAAAAATATGGTATACGATACGGGAATAATGTAAGGTAAATATTGCATCTCAAAAGACTCACGTCTTCATAAGATTTTGACGAATGTCACATCATTCCCTGGCGTCATGCATTCGAACTTAACGCTCCATGCGACCAAGAGTGTTTACGAGTGTTGCTATAGCTACCAATAACAGTCTTCGCCTCAAGGAACCAACAACGCAGTGGTTTTTAATCCATGACCGTATAGTCGTTAGTCCTGAATTCGTTAGTTTCGAATCTTTTCACAAGAAACATAATTTTAAAACCACAAGGCTACAGACGTCAATTCGAGCCTATCAAAATTTTGCTCGCGCTACCTATTACAAAATACTAAATATATTATTACAACCTGTTTGATGTTTCAATAGTTAAATGCAATTTCAATGTTATTAAAAATCGCACTCATGATACTCTTCGTTTTTTACTTTCTTCAGTGACATAAGTTGCTGGGGGTTTTATTTCACAACCAAAATGGTTATTTAAACTTTATATGATATTTTAGGGGGAAAAAAACCAGGTCAGAGACCTCAAGGTTCAGACATAACAATCCCTGGGAGAGGGAACAAGTCAGTATGTGGTACACAGAATAACCAATCAGAGACTTCAAAGTTTAGACAGAGCAGCCCCTTATTTAGAACTTCTAACGACAACATGTCAGCAGCCCCAGCCGCCTTCACGGATACTGTTAATCTTAAAGTGTAATCAACTGTCACTCCGTGCTCACCGATGAAAGTACAGAGCGTGTTCAGAAGAATATCGCGGACACGAACTTTTTAAATTTTTAGAATCGATGGGTGGTACTTACATTCTTAAAGTATACCTGTGAGAAAGTTCCATTCGCAAAATCTCTGGACAAGGCATACATTACTATAGAATCTTCGTGTATGGTCTACATTACCTCAGAATATCTGGCCATTAGTCTATCTTACTTCACAATAGAAAGTGCTAATCTTAAGTTTTATTGTGTACTTGTAAGAAGTCATGTTCTTCAGTTTGTCTGACTGGTTATAATGTCTTGTGTACTTGCATGAGGTTATGCTTTTCACACTGTTTGTGGGAAAGTTATAATGTCAGAATGTAAGTCATATTTTTTGTCGGTTTGACAAAAGTTAGGCTTTACAGAATCAGGACAAAGGTTCATCCCCCCCCCCTCAAAAAATCAGACAGGGGTTAAAATCTCAAGATAATTACGAAAATTATTTTGAAAAGAGTTTCTGGACGAGACATAAGTTACCAAAGAATCTGAGGGGATCGTCCGAGAGGGTAAAACTTCAACAGCTTGTGGGCAGAACGTTGTTAAAAGGAAGGTAGCTTTATTCACAGAACGTGTTGATCAATTCGTTTCACAATCACCAAGAGTGTGACACTTTTATTTTACCGACTGTCTTTTTTGGCATCGAAAAGAAAATCATCCTTTTGAGTATATTCTCTCCTTATTAACTCACTTTATGTCATTACATTATCGATCAGTTTTTTGTAACATGTATTCTATAATGACTTATTATGATCAGTTTCTCCAGAAATGTTAGTAAATTGCACTTTTCTCTTTAATGTTAGTTACTCTGTTTAACAACATTGATTACAGTGTGTAAAATATATATTCTATTATTCTTAATTTGTTGTTATTATGTACTTATTATAAAGATTATTTAACGTTTCTGTCTTAGTGTATCAATGAAGACTACCTTATATTCCAATAAAATGGCCAAACCTCGTGAGATACATTTAAGATTACAAAAGAAATTAAAGAGATCATAATTCGCGAGCGAATGCAACATGTCTCCGACACGCAATCCCAACATGGTAAATTTTGACACCAGAAAAATCGTGAAAAACGCAGAAAAATCGAAAACTGTCTATATCGCTGCTTGTGACCTGCAAGAAGGTTTCTTTGTATCAAATCCAATGTAAGTTGATTGACATACACATGTAAGTTGGTTGGCATACACATGTAAGTTGATTGACATACACATGTAATGGTTGACATAAACACCAATAATTCACATGTAAGTTGGTTGACATACACATCAATAATTCACATGTACGTTGGTTGACATACATGTAATGGTTGACATACACATCAATAATTCACAGGTAAGTTGGTTGACATACACATCAATAGTTCACGAAAACCCAGATTGTGCTTTCCACGCTGAAAAATTTCAGAACTGTCTATATTTCTATTTGGGACCTTAAAGAGTATCATTGTATTAACTTCCACGTAAATTGGTCGAAGTTGAGCAAATCAATATTTTTGAATGTCAATCTGTTGGGGACTGAAAATTTATATTTTTGCCAATTTTCATCTCGATTGGTTTAAATATGACCACACAGGAGCCCATTATATATATTATTTGGGTTGTTTGACTTTTCATCCCATAAAATCCTTAAATAGGGCTAAATCAAAAAAAGAAAAACGTTTAATAGATGTATTGGATCAAGTTATAATCCTATCAAATTTCAAGTCAATCCGCCGAGAAATGAAAGAATGACGGTTGATTGAAAAGTGTTTGAAATAACAAGAAAGAAAGATAAAAAACAATATAAAAACAGTCGAAGCCGGTTAAATCGGACAGATTACAACCAGACAGTACTGAAACACAGGGAAATTAAACGGAACAATTTAGCACGTTGTTTCATGGCTCAGGACAATGCATCTATTAAATAAAGAATTATATATCATTATTACATCACGATACATTAAAGAACATGAAGAAATTAAACTGTTCGTTAGACAAAGAAAGTCAAAAAGAAAAGCATTAACAAAAAATGTATTTGTAAAATAAGTACAGATCTCAATTACACGACTAACTTTTCCATTCAGGATTCTCCATACAGAAGAGCAGAATATGTACAACAAAATGTATGTTATTAGATGTGGTTTATATTATTACAGGTGTTTGACAGCCAATATCTTCTAGTGTAAAAGTATGTTATTTAAAGTGGACATCTTCTGGTGTTAAAACATGTTATTAGACATATTGTACAGTCAATATTTTCTGGTATAAAAGTATGTTATTAGAGGTGGTTTACAGTCGATATCTTTTAGTGTAAAAGTATGTTATTACATGTGGTTCCAGTCGATATCTTTTAGTGTAAAAAGTGTGTTATTAAACGTACTATACAGTTGATATCGTCTGGTTTAAAAGTATGTTATTAGAGGTGGTTTACAGTCGATATGATGTGGTGTAAATTATGTTATTAGACGTGTTTGTTTGTTTTGAATTTCGCGGACAGCTACACGAGGGCTATCTGCTCTAGCCGTCCCAAATTAGGCAGTGTAAGACTAGAGGGAAGGCAGCTAGTCATCACCACCTACCGCCAACTCTTGGGCTACTCTTTTACCAACGAATAGTGGAATTGTTCGTCACATTATAACGCCCCCACGGCTGAAAGGGCGAGCATGTTTGGTGGAACGGGGATTCAAACCCGCGACTCGCAAAGGGCGAGTCGAGCTTCGTAACCACCTGGACATGCCGGGCCTATTAGACGTGCCTTCTGGTGTAAAATTATGCTGTTAGAAGTGGTTTACAGTTTATATTTTCTGGTGTAAAAGTGTGTTATTAGAGGTAGTTTACGGTCGATATCTTCTGGTGTAAAATATGTTATTAGATGTGTTTTATAGTCGATATCATGTGGTGTAAATTATTTTAGATGTGTGTTTTACAGTCGATATCATGTGGTGTAAATTATATTAGATGTGTGTTTTACAGTCGATATCATGTGGTGTAAATTATATTAGATGTGTTTTACAGTCGATATCTTCTGTTATAAAATATGTTATTAGAAGTGGTCTACAGTCTATATCTTCTGATGTAAAATATGTTATGTGTTTTACAGTCGATATCTTCTGTTATAAAATATGTTATAACATGTGTTTTACAGTCGATATCATGTGGTGTAAATTATATTAGATGTGTTTTACAGTCGATATCTTCTGTTATAAAGTATGTTATTAGATGTGGTCTACAGTCGATATCTTCTGTTATAAAATATGTTATTAGAGGTGGTCTACAATCTATATCTTCTGGTGTAAAATATGTTATGTGTTTTACAGTCGATATCTTCTGTTATAAAATATGTTATTAGAGGTGGTCTACAGTCTATATCTTCTGGTGTAAAAGTATGTTTAGAGATGTGTCTTATGATCGATATAATTATCAGTAAGTATTGTTGCACACCACATCTTTTTTATGTTTTTTTTTGTTGTTGTTGAATGTTGCAAGTAATATCTCTTGATATTAAAAATACTCCTTACTAAGGTAGTTTATTGTTTCTTAACACTTATCACTATTGTTGATTAGTAATCACTACTCTAGTAAGTAAACCAATTACGTGTTTTACCCTATTTCTACTGTATTTACTTACAACTTCTTTCTACTATCAATAACGGGAACTGAAAGATACAAACTACTTGCACGTGGCACCTCCCTCGGCAGAAGTGGACGCGGTCGAACGTCGGTAAGCGTTGTATTCGTTACATCGTCTAGACGGCGGTTGTGAAAACCCGGGGGGATTTCTCAGCGAACAGAGGAGCGGTATTGAAGACTGCTCCTTGCAATCATTCACTTTATCTACCTTACCTGTATTACTTTCTTTCTATGTGCCTACAATCTCTATTTCTGTCTTTCTATTTATTTCTCTCTCTTCTATTCTATACGTCTCTCAGTTTATCTGTCTGGCTACGGATAGTTTATCTTATCCTTCTTTCTGATCGACTCACTCAGTATTGGAACAAAGAAAATTTTTCGTCATACGTGGCTTAATGTGCAAGTTATTTTGATCCTGTGCACTGCTGCAATTCCGGTATACGAATGTAATCATTAGAAAATATTCGCGAAGAAATATAACTACAACCAACAACAGTTTACTCTTACTCTGCTATCTACTGTAATTCTATCAGTCTCACTTTCTGATATTTTCCTAAGTGATTCAGGCTTAACCCACATATTGTATATTGGTATTATCTGTATGTCTTAATATAAACAGATCTTTAGAAAAGTATTTGAATGTAAAATTTGAAAATACGGAAAATAACACTATTCTATTTTTTCTAGGTGTAATAGCAACTGCTATTCTACCTTTTCTGGATGTAATTAATACCCACCTATATTCTACTTTTATGGATAGCAAGTGATATTTACATTTCTGGGGTGTTATAGCAACTGATATTCTACTTTTTCTAGGTGTAATAGCAACTGATATTCTACTTGTTCGACTTTTCTGGATGTAATAGCAACTGACATTCTACTTTTTCAAGGTGTAATAGCAAGTGATATTTACATTTTTGGGGTGTAATAGCAACTGACATTCTACTTTTTCTGGATGTAATACCCACCTATATTCTACTTTTATGGATAGCAAGTGATATTTACATTTCTGGGGTGTAATAGCAACTGATATTCTACTTATTTTGGGGTGTAATAGCAACTGATATTCTACTTATTTTGGGGTGTAATAGCAGCTGATATTCTACTTATTTTGGGGTGTAATTGCAGCTGATATTCTACTTATTTTTGGGTGTAATAGCAACTGATATTCTACTTATTTTGGGGTGTAATAACAGCCGATATTTTACTTATTTTGGGGTGTAATAGCATCTAATATTCTACTTTTCTTAAAGTGAGGTTTTAAGTGAACCAAATGTTTGAAAATGCCTAATTTAATGACACTGACAGTTAACATATAATTACATGCATCTGCAAAGTTACACGTTCAAACGGCAGAAGTAGCAAATCTGATAAACTAGAAATTGTTTCTGTGGTCGTTTTATTGACAATCTGCAACATTTACAAAACAAGGTGAGGATTAAGGTGAACTTTTTGATACTTCAAGATACACAGTGGTGTTTAAGATGCACAATTCCCATAGTTCAAGGCAGAGTGTGAGGATTAAGGTAGAATATTCTAATATTTCAACATAGACAGTGAGTATTAAGGTGTGCTAGTGTTAGGTGAGCATTGAGGTGCAGTTTTCTCATTGTTTAAAGGGCAGAAGGTGAGGATTAAGGTTTAATATTCCTATGTTTCGAGGTAAACTGTGCAGTGTTCATATTCTGAGAAGGACAAATTCACCAGTCCACAGTTTGGTTGTTCGAATCAGACATGTCTGTACACTAATCCTTTGTTATCCCTAATTCTTGCACTTAATAAATGCACATTTTACAACGTAACCTGTCGCATGTTCTTAAAACACACAAACAATGGGGAATTTTTTTTAAATTTAAGTTGTTGAGTATATTATTGTATTTCGAATTAATTATATTAACTTTCGAAAAGTAGAAGAATACAGTGTGCCAAGATATTTTTCTTCATTCTACTTTAATCCCATCTAGTTCTGGGATCAGCCACTCGGGTATTTTGTATTTAGCCAAGAATGTTTGCCCTCTGGTGGCTGACCCTAACAGTAATTGTACAATATATATAAAGTAGTAGTTACTCTAGCACTAGATTAAGAAAAATGGTTTCTGTAGAATTATAAGACAAAAATAATTGTAACAGTACAACCCAAAAAAAATGATTATTGAAACAATACAATACAGAGAACAGATTATTATAACCGTATAATATAAAAAATACTGAAGCAGTGCAATATAAAAACACATTTATTTTTACTATACGTTATAGAGATATTATTATTGTAACATAAAATAGAAAGTAAATGACTGTAATCGTACATGATATAGAGCAGCTTAGTGTAATAGTACAGTACAAAGGAGTAATTATTGTAAGAATACAATACAAAGAACAGATTATTATAACCATATAATATAGAGAAATTAGTATTGTACCACAATGTTGTAAATATATTCTTGCAACAGTACAGTAGAAAGAAGTGAATATTTTAACCGAACAATATAGAGAAATTATTGTTGTTAGAGTACAACATAAAGAAATTGTTACTCTTGTAACTATACAATATACAGAACAGCCTACTGTAATCGTAAATTATAGAAAACATATTATTGTAACCGTACAATTTAGAAAAAAGTTTACTGTAATATACTGTAAACAAGTGAAATGATTTTGACAACTACAATTTTAAATTTGGAACAGAATTTACAAGACACTGGGTGAGAATATTTTCAAATTTGTTCTAGCTTGAAGTTACAAAACTGGCTATCTGAGTTCTGTCCATCGCAGGGAATCAAACCCCGGATTTTAGCGTTTGAAGTACGTAAAATTAACGCTGATCCACCAGGAGACTACTATAATTGTAGCTGTTATCCTTAAAATGTAAACATATTTTGGATTTTCCAGCTTTGTGACAGATTTAAGAGTAAAGCTCCATTTTCAGAAGAATCAAAATGATAAAAGGAATTTTATCCTGAATTATAGGAATTTTGTGTAGAGTTCCAGTTTAGCTCTTGAGTTATGCAGCAGGATCAAGACATCAATAGGAGAGCTTATTCAATCAAAACTCATAATAAGTTTATAGTTCTTTTTTGTAATTTAAGCTAATGTTTTCAACTGGAACAAGTGTAGCTATTTTTAAGTTAATGTTTTCAACTAGAACAAGTGTAGCTATTTTTAAGCTAATGTTTTCAACTAGAACAAGTGTAGCTATTTTTAAGCTCATTTTTTCAACTAGAACAAATGTAGCTATTTTTAAGTTAATGTTTTCAACTAGAACAAGTATAACTATTTTTAAGCTAATGTTTTCAGCTACAACAAGTGTAGCTATTTCTAAGCTAATGTTTTCAACTGGAACAAGTGTAGCTATTTTTAAGCTAATGTTTCAACTGGAACAAGTTTAGCTATTTTTAAGCTAATGTTTTCAACTGGAACAAGTTTAGCTATTTTTAAGCTAATGTTTTCAACTAGAACAAGTGTAGCTATTTTTAAGCTAATGTTTTCAGCTAGAACAAGTGTAGCTATTTTTAAGCTAATGTTTTCAACTAGAACAAGTGTAGCTATTTTTAAGATAATGTTTTCAACTGGAACAAGTGTAGCTATTTTTAAGCTAATGTTTTCAACTGGAACAAGTGTAGCTATTTTTAAGCTAATGTTTCAACTGGAACAAATGTAGCTATTTTAAAGCTAATGTTTT
>NW_013668056.1:31491-40232 GCF_000517525.1 Limulus polyphemus | reverse complement strand
AGTATAGCTATTTTTAAGTTAATGTTTTCAACTGGAACAAGTGTAGCTATTTTTAAGATAATGTTTTCAACTACAACAAGTTTAGCTATTTCTAAGCTAATGTTTTCAAGTAGAACAAGTGTAGCTATTTTTAAGCTAATGTTTTCAACTAGAACAAGTGTAGCTATTTTTAAGCTAATGTTTTCAACTAGAACAAGTGTAGCTATTTTTAAGCTAATGTTTTCAACTGGAACAAGTGTAGTTTTTGTTTTTTAATTAATATAATCACATCTGCAAAAAATTAGAAACGCAAGGTCCTGAAAGCTCACAAACTGAATATTATTCTCGAAACAAAACATTTGGTTGTTTTTTTATAGTAAAACAGACACGAGTTTACTAGAAGAACCTTTCTTTATTAAATGTTATTTATACGTAACAGAATAAATAAATTTTACTCTGCAAGACGCACTAATAAAAAAAGAGAATTAAAAAATCTTATTTGGAGAAAAATTCTGCGTATCTCACATCTGAAATAATTTTTTAAACGTGAATCCACACGTACAGACCAGACAGTCCCCAAAGAACACACGTACAGACCGACCACAAGGTATGGTGGAACACGCATACACACCAGACAGTCCCTAAAGAACACACGTACAGACCACAAGGTACGGTAGAACACACGTACAGACTAGACAATCCCTAAAGAACACACGTACAGACTAGACAATCCCTAAAGAACACACGCACAGACCACAAGGTGCGGTAGAACACACGTACAGACCATAAGGTACGGTAGAACACAAGTATAGACCAGACATTTTTATTGGCTAAAAAGAAAGCATTTTCCGCACTCTTTTACTGCTGGGGCTGCGAAAAATGATTTGAAGTGGTAAGGTGACTGAAATCCGTCAGCGCATCACGAGCTTAACGGCCAAGCACAAGAAACATGGAAGTCTCCAAACGACACGCAGAGGTATTCAGGAACCGTTTAGAACCACCTTGGTAGATATTGTGCAGCAAGCCGAGTAGAATATTATGCTTGTAGCTGCTTTCAAAGTATTCCTGCCTGCTCATCCTACTGCTGACTAACGTGATGCTTCGACCTTCCCTACCGAATCGCAGGTGAAATCGTTCGTATCTCAGTTGAAAACTAAACATAAAAAGGTGATAGGAGAAGCAGGAAAGGTTGGAAATTGCTTAATTAATGATGCTGAGAAGGTGACTATTGATCTATACTGAATTTACTTCCAGCGGGTAGACCTTAGTACTAGCTAGTATGAAGGCTTGAGGATGATGTATTTCACATAAAAATTTATTTATTTAACAATCAAAACCTTTTCTCGAAATTGTCTCAAAAACATAGGTCCAACACCACCCTCTTTGGGAGTTTCCTGAACTTGTATTTAATATTCAACAAATTGTAGTGTAAAGACACTCCTTGGCTCCTGAGAGACGTGTTAAAATACGTGTATTAAAAGCTAAGGACATTAGAACATACGATCAACGAGCACCCTGTTGTAGAATAAACATATAAACCACACGGTCCAGTAGAACATACGATCAACGAACACAGTTCTGTAGGATAAACAAATAAACCACACAGTCCAGGAAAACGTACGATCAACGAGTACACTGCTGTAGAATAAACACATAAACCACACGGTCCAGGAGAGGATACGATCAATGAGCACAGTACTGTAGAATAAACATATAAACTATACGGTCCAGGAGAACATACGATCAACAAGTACAATGCTGTAGAACAAACGTATAAACCACACAGTCCAGGAGAACATACGATCGACGAACACAATGCCGTAGAACACACATATAAGCCACAGGGTCCAAGAGAGAGACGATAAACGAGCACAGTGCTGTAGAACAAACATATAAATCACAGGGTCCATGAAACATACGATAAACGAACACAGTGCTGTAGAACACAGTATCTTTCCCCGTACGACCTTTAATGGACATAATATAAATACCCATTTAAACAACGTACTAAATTATCTATCTCACATGTAAATGTTTCCGCAGAAACAGACGGATACACCAAAGTTAAAATACGCTATAAAGTCTAGATTAACGACCACCTAATTGAATATCATACCTCATTATGAGTCTACAGATAGCATGCCCCAAAACTGAAAGAATAGTAACTCTAAGTTGTTCGCTGTAGATCAGAAATACAACCTACAAAAGACCGTGTAGTTTAGTTTTTAAATACAAACTGTATGGTGGATGTTACAGTGACTTTATTGAGACAGAAACATTCAGTAATGTTTTAACTTTATCGACACACTGTTTAGTTATAGTGGGAACAAATAGGACATCGAATAGACCTAGATCAAGGAGTTGAATGGTTATTTAACAACAATGATCTCGAGCGTCTTGTATTTTTCGCGAAGAAATATCAAAAGGTGACAATTTCAGAAATCCACGCACACTCATTGTGCAGGACTACCTCCTCATAATTGGCTACTTTTTACGTAAAGTTCCAACTAACACACGCCTTTTAGAAAATTGTCACAAAAACAACACGAACTGCCAGATCCGTTAGACAAAGGTTTCATCGGCCTGAAACCCGGCTATTGCCGCCTCAGCTCGAAGAGTAGGTCTAGACAGGAAACAAAAAGAAGAAACTAAGATCAATGGAGACTGTAGTGTTTGCTCGCTTCTGTCTGATCGAGTTGCTTGTGATTTAGTCACAACAGCGAAACCGTTACGTTCCAGCCGACTCTGGTTTGCCGCTGTCTCGTCAAGTAATGTTGCAAACCTTTTCGCTTCCTGACAACTATATCTGACAACCTGGTGGAATCGGGTACGAAATACACACAGGAATTACATTTGTACATCACATGAACTCGAGCACGAAACACACATTAAGCTCATATTTCACATGGACTCGAGCATGAACCTCACACAGGAATTACACTTATATAGTATATAAAAGGTTTATAATTACAATGAAAAAACAGTACATTTGTTTTGCAAATAAAACAGAAGACGTTATTTCAAGGGTATTTCAACTAGAATACACTGTAGTTCATCAGCCTGATTCTATGACGAGCCGATAGTTCTACTGTACAAAACCATTTCAAAGTATTCGATGTATTATCATTAGATTTTGTATCATCTTATATCATACAAATAGTTCTAAAGGCTTATTTTAACTTGATACTCATACCAACTGGAAATTGGTTTACACACTACGTGTTAGATACATAAAGTGACTACAGAAACAGAATTTTTTAAACTCATGCTGTGGCTATATTTTATAGGATTATTGGATATTGTAACACAGTTTTATTCTTGTTAAGCAACAAGTGTTCGTCCCTTGAGGTGGATCTTCTTCCTCTGTGATGTGTTTCTCTTTTATTATTTAGTAATAATGAAAACGACCTCTAGTGAAACAACAATGAACAACAAAATTAGAACATTAAATCCTGTGCATACGTAATATTACACAAGAAGCTAAAAAAATTTACAGAGAATATAAAAGTCTTATTTCTGAAAGTTAATAAACTAATTTTTAATTATAATTACTCTCTTATTAAACACATAAGAATGAAATATAACAAAATGAACACGGAATTATTTGATTCAATGCTAAAATATGATCTAAAATTGACGAGACTGAAAGACAGTAAAGAAAGTAAAAGTTTCATTATAAAAAAATTGTGTAACAAATAAAGGAAACACATTATTTCATTAGTCAAATTTCTCTTGTTGATTTTATGTACGTAACCCAACAGCTATTAAACAGTTTAGTTGAATATCGGTGACTGACTATAACGTAACCCAACAGATATTAAACAGTTTAGTTGGATATCGGTGATTGGCTATAACGTAACCCAACAGCCATTAAACAGTTTAGTTGAATATCGGTGACTGGCTATTACGTAACCCAAGAGCCATTCAACAGTTTAGTTGAATATCGGTGATTGTCTATAACGTAACCCAACAGCCAATAAACAGTTTAGTTGAATATCGATGACTGGCTATAACGTAACCCAACAGCCATTAAACAGTTTAGTTGAATATCGGTGATTGTCTATAACGTAACCCAACATCCATTAAACAGTTTAGTTGAATATCGGTGATTGGCTATAACGTAACCCAACAGCTATTAAACAGTTTAGTTGAATATCGGTGATTGGCTATTATTGCAGTAGTTTCCTTTATTTTCCAAGTTTTTGTGTGTCTGAATTCCAGACTAAATATTTTATGTTAGTCAGGTTGATCAGGATCTCGTTTAAAGCTGCTAACGTCTCTCTTATACTTATTTATAGTATTTTGATACAATTTTCTTCGTGCTTCAGTGATGCTTTCAGAATAGTTCTAAGTTTGTACGAACGTCAATCAACATAATCACGACTGAAGATCTGTATGTCAGACTCTCGACTTCCTTTTTGTTCATATTTGTACTTTTGTGTGGCTCTCTTCCGTAAATATCGAGGATCTGCACTTCCTGTGTCTTTTCTACCAATAACAAGTAAGCCTATGGAACTCTCCTCTTCAAGTTCGAATATGGACATAACGCAAAAATAACATCAACCTCATGTCTTTGGTGGCAGGGAAGATGTTGAGGTGTTGGATCTTTACAAAGAACAGCTGGTGATCTATCGTTGATTTTGAAAATTATTATTCAAATGGATATGGTTCGTGTGTTATAGTTAAGTTTGTTTTCATTTGTCACAGTTTATTAATAACCAAAGCTGTTCATAAGAAACTGATACAATATTGAAGCTTACCATAACCTCAGAGCTTGCGGTAATGAAAACTCAGAATCTGTCGGTAAGTTTCAAAAAGCCAGATAGCAATGTTACTGTCTGTAGATAGGTAAGCCAAGCAAGCGGTGACGCTAGGGAGATTTACTATGTATGATGGTTCCAGATTTGTTAAATTTCAGGACGTTGGATCTTGTTTAGTTCAAAATTAATAGGTTCTGACCAGCATAGAGACTATTTCTTCATATCAGTTTTCATACAGTAGAATAATCTTGGTTAATTTCAGTCTCTCTTACGATATTAATTTTCGTTAAACATTCGATCAGCCCTTGTTTTCTGAAGTACCAATCAAAATAATAAAGTCAAGCTAAGATGCATGGTTTAGGTGCCTCACTAATGTGTTTAAACTGTCTTTTTTCTTCTCCATTTTCTCTCGGAGAATCTTCTTTTCAGTTGTTAATTCTTTGGCTCTTCATATGGTATTTTATACGGAACTAATTAGAGGTATATCAATCAAGTGAGAGATGAAGAGGCTTGAGAAATCTTGTCTCGTTTTCATAAGATCGACAACGTTCAACACTAGGGGCTGTAAACATTACAACGCTCAACACTAGGGACTGTAAACACTACAACGCTTAACACTGGAGGTTGTAAACATTAGAACGCTCAACACTGGAGGTTGTAAACATTATAGAACTTTCTTATTTTACACTAGACCCCTTTATTTGTTGTTAAAGTACAGGGATTTGGAAACGAAAAAGGGAGAAAATATTGCAATAATAACTAACAATACTTCGCCCTGAGGTATTCATAAAAACATCCTTTGGAAAGTTGTATGGTACGTTTTGAAAAACAACAACTTTTAGCACATCTGTTGTTTAAGTTAGAGTACACGTGTTTACTTGGTATGATTTATTTTATATGTTTCAAAATGTATTCGTGATGTTTCTTTATTATAACCGTATTCCTTAAATAATTTAATATACACTGTAATTTTACGTATGAACGGGATTTATTGACGTATTTGTTTTCTTTTAATTTTTGTTTGGTAGAGATCGTTTTCTATATTTTGAAAGTTGCTAGGTAACAGTAATCGATTCATTTCGTTATGTAACAATTGATGCATCCATCTACCTGTAAAAAGGTCCACCTATTTAAACATAACTTTGTAGTTTAATAACAAAACAGAACTCTAAAATAACATGAAAATTATACCATTTAATATTCAAGAAAAAGGTAAACTATAAACACACTATATCGATTATTTCTAGATAATTGTAGCCAATTGGCCAACCACATTTGAATTTTGATGTAAACCCTGAATCTATAATAATAAAAGTGAGTATCTGTGGGTCTGTGACCGCCATAACTCCAAGAGGAAACAACCTAGAAACCTGAAATTTTGCACACATACTAAGTGGACCCTGAGGGTGTGCATCTGGGTATCATTACTTATCTTATCCACGTGCGTGCGCATCTTTTTATGAAGCAAGCTAGCGAAAAACCACATAGAAAAGAAGTTGTTCCTTATATAACAACTTATAATATATAGATAAGCCAGTGTGTTTTGGTAACAATGCGTTCCAACAATGGCTTTTATGTTATGTTACTTAGCAAGAAAAGTATATAGGTTATACTTTTGTACTAAAATAGGTTCAGAATACATAAACTATCAACTTAATAACCCGAGCGAAGCCGGGTACTTTCTCTAGTATTTTAATAAATTTTAAATAAAAGATACCAGTAGAGGGAAATTAAAAAAAAAATCTAAATTTCAATTCGGAAAATGAAATTATTCGAGAAATTTCTAAAGATAATGATGAAAGAAAACAGTAAGATAAAATATATCAAGACTTATAACGGGAATGTCATTGCTATTAATTATTCCTCAGTGTTATGTTGTATTGATTATTCCTCAGTGTAATATGGTGTTATTAACCTTTTCCCTAAAAATATGATTTATAAAGGACGTAAATAAAATGGATAATGATTACAATTCACTTACTGAATCTGTTCACACTATAACAGTCGTTGTTCACTAATCTTGGCGATATAAGTAATGCCTAGGCCATTACTGTTTCTGTCGTATCCAGCCGGCCTGATGAGCCCTGGTATTAGGCGAAAGGCCTTATCAAAACTGCATATGGCAGATGTAGTGGGATTGACATAATTATAACATATTCGTCTTTACTTTCACAGCGTATTAATTATTCTTCAGTGTTACGGTGTATTATTCAAAATGTGAATATATTTTACGTGACTTCTAATGTTTGAACTACCGACAACAACAGGACTTTATCAATTACCTACATAGTTTAGATGTAACAAGTCCTGGTACTGATTACAACTGTGATTTAATTTGTTTAACGTAACTATAATTCTTACTTCATATAAATGAAACATAAGTTTCTGATTATAATTTATATGCTGTTCGGAAAATTTCACTTCCTTATTATTTGAGTCACAAAAGGAATTAAATACAGAAAGAGTTAAATCTGAGTTACTTAAGGCCCACAGTGCATTTAGTTTTGAATAAAGCGGTTAGAATACTGTTGAAAATAACTAGTCTCTGTTATAGTGCCTAAACCACCGTGATCGTTCAACTTCACGACTAGTTCAGACCCTCCTGACTAACCCTGGTGTAGTGCTGAAACCGCCCGTGTTGTGATCTTGACCGTTTGTTTCATAGGTTTATTTTCCCACAATTCTTTAAACGGAAAGTTATTGATTTTTACTGATGCTATTTTCATACTTCATTGCGATCTAAGCACGCGCCAGTAATTCTGTCGTTTTCATTACAAACATTGTTATTAAGGCTTCCAGATTAGGTACGTCAGTCTCAAACCAGACAACACTACGTCAGCAATTCAAGTAACTGGTCAAGGGTATTGCAGTCTTTCACAGCGACTAACTGAACACACTGAGTACCACTGTTGAAAGACAAATCTTACTACTTCTACTGAACCATAACAGTCGTTCTTCAAGACGTCTTCTTCAAGTACAATTAATTTCCTTTTCTCCATCTTCCGCGCCAACTACCACAGCCAAAAGGTTGATGTCATCCTGAACCTACTTCAGCCACGTTTTACTTCGTCTTTTGTTATTCTTTTTATTTTGGTATCTTTGGAATTATTTCCACAAAACAAAAACCATTATAGGTGCATAAAGTCAGATACTTTAGAAAAGTACTGTTTTCAGTATTAAGAAACGATGTTTAAATCGATAATTTAAAAGCAAATTCGCTCAAAAAACAAACGAACAACAAAGCCATCGAGTTATATATATTAAAATATAACGGAATAAACAGTTCCTAGAATGCTATAAAATATTACAAAATCAGAATAATTAAAATTAAACATATTACTTTTACATCAAATAAACGTAATTGGGCAGCTACGTCCAGTAAATTCTTCTAGAGTTATTTAAAAAAAAAATCATAAAAACACAATTTGGGTTGTTTTTTATTCGTCTTTTCTTCTTCGTTCTTATAAACGTTATATCGCTGCTTTTCGTCAAACACACTTCACTGATTGGTTTGAATATCGCGCAAAGCTACACAAGAGCTATCTGCGCTAGCCGTCCGTAATTTAGCAGTGAATGACTAGAGCGAAGGCAGCTAGTCATCACCACCCACAGCCAACTCTTGGGCAACTCTTCTACCAACGAATAGTGAGACTGACGTAACATTATAATGCTCTACGGCTGAAAGAGCGAGCATGTTTGGTGGGACGGGGATTCGAACCCGCGACCCTCAGATTGTGATTCAAGCGCCCTAACCACCTGGCCATGCAGGGGCCCCTTCGCTAATACCGTGAATTACTTATAAAGACACTCCTATTCTTCTTCACAACATAGTTATAGAATTAAAACAGATAGAACTTTATTCAAAAGTTACAGTGCAAACGCCAAAAACTTACGATGCATTAGAAATCAATAGGTCTAAATCTGCCCCCCCCCCCCAGTGGCACAGCGGTATGTCTGCGGACTTACAACGGTAGAATCTGGGTTTCGATACCCGTGGTAGGC
>NW_013668056.1:20490-30491 GCF_000517525.1 Limulus polyphemus | reverse complement strand
ACTTAAGTAAAGGAGTGTATACAGGTTATACACAAGATACACTTAAGTAAAGGGGTGTATACAGGTTATACACAAGATACACTTAAGTAAAGGAGTGTATACAGGTTATACACAAGATATACTTAAGTAAAGGGGTGTATACAGGTTATACACAAGATATACTTAAGTAAAGGGGTGTATACAGGTTATACACAAGATATACTTAAGTAAAGTGGTGTATACAGGGTATACACAAGATATACTTAAGTAAAGGAGTGTATACAGGGTATACACAAGATATACTTAAGTAGAGGAGTGTATACAGGGTATACACAAGATATACTTAAGTAAAGGAGTGTATACAGGGTATACACACGATATACTTAAGTAAAGAGCTGTATACAGGGTATACACACGATGTACTTAAGTAAACGGATGTATACAGGGTATACACACGATGTACTTAAGTGGTGTATACGGGGTGTATACAGGGTATACACACGATGTACTTAAGTAAACGGATGTATACAGGGTATACACACGATGTACTTAAGTGGTGTATACGGGGTGTATACAGGGTATACACACGATGTACTTAAGTGGTGTATACGGGGTATACACAAGATATACTTAAGTAAAGGAGTGTATACAGGGTATACACACGTTGTACTTAAGAGGTGTATACAGGGTATACACACGATGTACTTAAGGGGTGTATACAGGGTATACACACGATGTACTTAAGTAAAGGGGTGTATACAGGTTATACACAAGATATACTTAAGTAAAGGAGTGTATACAGGTTATACACAAGATATACTTAAGTAAAGGGGTGTATACAGGTTATACACAAGATATACTTAAGTAAAGTGGTGTATACAGGGTATACACAAGATATACTTAAGTAAAGGGGTGTATACAAGGTATTCCCAGTACTATTTCTCTATGCAGTTGATTCATAGTAAATCTATAATTATTTCAGCCAATATTACTTAAGTAGTGGTAAATTAATAAACAGGGTTTATATACGCTGTACAGTGAATTACCTTCTCTTGAATATGACTAATATTAAATGTGTGATTAGTAATAGCTTTAATATAAGGGATGACATTGTTGTTAGTTAGATATTTATAATTACTCTATTGTGTCGTCTCCTGTTTCTACCTCTTAAATTAGTTCACAGAAACAGTATAATTTGAGTACAAACTCTATACTGTAGCTTCTCATATTCATTCAAGTATAAGGGCGTTAAACTAAATCATTTACTACTCTTTATCAATTACATGTAGTAGCCGACATACCTAAACCATGAACTAAACACTACACTGTCAGTAATTTTCGCCTAACTTCAACAATGGACTAAATACTATATTGCAATTATTTGGTTTTTAACCCAAACAATGGAGTAAACACTGTGTTGTATCTGCTTGTTCTCCAGCTTTAACAATAGACTAAACACTATATTGAAATTGTTTGGTTCCTAGCTCAAACAATGAATTAAACACTATATTGTTTTGGTTCCTAACTCAACAATGGATCAAACACTATACCGTACCTGCTTGTTCTCCAGCTTCTACAATAGACTAAATACTATATTGCAACTGTTTGTTTTAGAACCCAAACAATGGGTTAAACACTATACTATACCTGTTTGTTCTCAAGCTTCTACAATAGGTTAAATACTATATTGTACCTGTTTGTTTTCTAACCCAAACAACGGATTAACCACTATACTGTATCTGTTTGTTGGCTTCAGCGAAATGGTGTTACTTTCTAGAACAATTAAATAAGTTTTATGAAATAAAACTTTTTAATTTATTCGGGAAAGCTTTCAAATTCTAAATTCTACTTTTTCCTCTTTTGATTAACATAATACTGACAAATTAATTTAAGAAGAGTTCTGTTTTGTTGTTTTCGTTAGCATTACTTTTAAAATAAAGTGGCAAAAGAACATGAGTGTAAAGATAAAGAATATCATACTAATCTCTTCAACAATTTACAGGTCTCGATATATATAGCTACGTCATCGCTCTGATTCTATACTTCTGCACTCTATGTTCACTTTGGTAAATTTATACTTTACAGTGGGCTACCTACGTTAACTCAAAGGGATCATACAAGACAATTCCTGATAGTAAATCTTAGTGCAGAGCAATCTAAAGATTGATTTTCCATTTACTGACAGCTCCTCTTGAAATTCACGGCGGTCGTAACACAATTTAGCTGAAACATAAACCATCCCATAATATCATACTTTGGCCAAGCGTTGCGTATTGTCATTAAAATAACAACGACATTAGTCAAGCGCCACGACACTAAGGCTTGAACAGAAACTTATTATTATCGTATTTCAAAATCGGTGCGGAAGTTTCGTAAAATAACTTCCAATCTATATAAACTTCTTAGGTAATGGGTACATTTTATCGAGCTTCCGGTGAGGAAAGGCATAAGATAATATTTTTATTTGGTTATTTTGATAAATAAAGGTAAAATCCAGATGCCAATATAGTATTTTAGCAGTATAAAGGGAAATACACGAAAAATATAAACTTAAGTTTATACATTTTTTCTTTTAATTCTTTCCTACAGTCCAAGAAAATTAACTTTTATCTTCTATTTTTTCTTTCTTTTGCACAAACTTTGATTTTTCTTCTTGAAATCTTCGAGCAACTACTAAAAGCTTCTTTATTAATGTCATTACACATTCAAATAAAAAGGAATTTAAAACAAAACATGCAACACTGTTTTTTAAACGGTAAATGCCTTCTTTTTCTACAAAAAGCAAGTCATTGTTAACACTTCACGAAACACTTCACATTGTAAACAGTCATTTAATAAGCTACGTGAAACATTCGAGATATTTCACACTGTAAACTGTCATTAAAAATAAGTTACTTTTAATTACTACGTGAAACATTCGAGATATTTCACATTGTAAACCGTCGTTAAGAATAAGTTACGTTTAATTACTAAGTGAAGGATTCGAGATAATTCACATTGTAAACTGTCATTAAAAATAAGATACGTTTTATTACTATGTGAAGGATTCAAGACAAATTACTTGGTAATCTTCAGTTGACGCAAGTAATATTTTAAGATCAGGTTGCTTTGATGACCATTCAACTTTCAATCACTATGGGATGAACGCAGACCACAGCACTAACATTTTACAAACGTAAAGTTGATGTTTAGTGAGGAATCTACTAAACCGAACAATTACTTGAAAAATACAATAAATCAACTTTTACAGTTCTGATTTTAATAACTAAACATGAAATTGGTTTACTTCTGTAATAACTTTCAAATTTATATTTTGTTATTATTCCGACTTTTAAAGACATTGCAGTGAGAAACAGTTATTGTTGTTCTTGAAAAAACAACATAAATGTATATTTTGTGGCACTGGACATCAGAGTCAACTGCTCAAAGAGCTAAATCGAAACTATACTAACTTGTAGTGACCATCCGTATTATTCAACTCCATGATCCTTAATAGTCATTCTGGGACGTGCATCTCATGTACACTGACGCCATTGCCGACTACACTGGTTTCCAGACGTCTGAATTAACCTTTCATGGCTTGGTACTTGAGGGATTCCAAGAAAATATTGATGTCAGGCACACGTTATTGCAACGGGCTAACTTCTTATTTCCACGCACAACAAAATTTCCAATTCGCAAAACACTACTTTTATTTTTACCCGCAGCATAGCGGCTCATAGAATGGATCCAAATTTTTCCAAGTACAAACTTTTAGCTCATAGCTCCGTCATCTCTTGACCGATTTGAGACGTAATTACAGTTTACGTCTCAGGAGGTCAAACCCATTCGACTGATTATTTGACCACGCTCAAGGTCTCATAGATTAAATACTCCAATCCTGCCAAAAATAATTTCAATTTGGGGGTAGGTTGGTAGAGATCCTGATGAGTAATAAAATCGAATTGAGTATATGCGCGCCCCACGCTTGGTATTGTTGGAGCACACCAATATAGCTCATAATAATGAAAAAAAAAAAGGTATCATAGATGAATTTACTCTAATTCTGCCTAAAAAATTTCCAAGTGCGGCGGGTATTGAGGATCCCATTTTGTTACACATACCTTAAAAATAGACGACCATTGATTGAGTTTCTTACGCATTCATTACTTTTTACTTTTGGTTACAAATCGCAAGATACAACATTAAAAAACCTTAGTAGTGAGGCAACATATTATCTAATGAACCATGCACGTTTTAAATGCACATTATACGCCACCAACATACAATATTTTACATAAGTTAATAAGCTAAGCTTTAAGATAACTCACAAGTTAACTCTTTCAGTAGAGTTTGATATTCTTAGAACAGAAACATCATAAGTACGTACTAATATAACCCAACAGTACTGAAAGGGTTAACATTGTTTTCCACAATACTACTTAATAAACGTTAACTGTAGTACATAATTATGAATGAACATCAGCTCAAAGCATCCACAGTAATGAAAAATTTATTGAACGTTTAGAGTGCAAATTGATACGTTCTAACAACTGATAAAATATTGATGATGACAAAACCTTGAGTTTAGCGTATAGCGGTGTTTTTTAAAGTGAAATTATCACAGATTGTATTCTAATAACAGAGTAGAGAAGAATAATTCGTCTTGTCAATTGTGCTTTAAAGTAATTGAACCAACCTATGTGGACGAAAAAGAGATAATTATTTAAAGTACTGGATACAACTGCGATAATCAACAGTGTAACGAACATTTGTATATATGTTCGACTTATTTTAATATATTATTTTAAAACAAGTGGACTGTGTGCTGTTTGTTTATTGTTGAAATTTATCGACCACAAATCACAGACACCTACTGTAAAGAATCCGGCCTATACATAAAACCTGACAATATAGAAGGTATAGTAAGTTTTCTGGTGTGGCTAGTATATAGAAGTTATAGTAAGAATGTTTTGCGTGTGGTTATAGTGTCTAGAAAGTATAATGCATTAATAGTTGTTTTTAGTATATCACACTGATAGTGTCTATCAGTACAGTCTACCCTCGTGTTACGGGCGTTCGGGTTACGGAATTTCACCCATACGGAAATTATAAAGCTTGACTAATAAATTCGAGGTGCACTGTAAATTCCTTCTTACAGAATTTTGGGGTAAATATAAAAAAAAATTAAACACAAAATGTAAAAACAAAACAAAAAACAATCTGGCCCAAAATAGTTTTTTTTTTAATGCAGAACACATTTCCTAGCGTCAGTGACGTAGATGGTGCTCTTTGTTCATATCAGCAAACGCTGATGTTTATGGTCACACAGTTGTTCTTTGCATCGTTTTTTTAAGACTCTGCAGTGCACTACTCTTATTCAAGATGTCCGGAAAGAGGCCATCAAGTTCAAGTGCAAGTAGTACACACAAGAGAGCATGAAAAGGAATTACTTTGGATGTGAAACTTGATGTTTTGAGGAGGTTTCATGCCAGAGAGACTTAGCTCTATTGCCAAACCTTTAGGGTTTGCTACCTGTACAATGGGAACAATACGTGACAATAAAGAAAAAATTAAGGCAAGTGCTAAAGTAGCTACACCTCTAAGTACTCGTACATTGTGTTTTCATAGAAGTGAAGAAATGCTTAATATGGAAAGACTCCTGAGTGTTTGAATTGAGGACCAGATCCAACTTAATGTGCCATTAAACACGATGGGTATGCAAGCTAAGGCAAAAAGCTTGTATGATTATTTGGTGACTGAACAAAGTGGTAGTGGTAGTTCTGAAGAAAAATCCTTACTGGCGAGTAAAGGGTGGTTTCATAGGTTCGGGAAGTGCTTTAATTTGCAGAACATAAAACTAAGGGGTGAGACTGCCAATGCTGATGTAGAAAGAGGTTACAGTCCAGAACAAGTCTTCAATGTGAATGAAACGGGGTTGTTCTGGAAACGAATGCCAGACAGAACATTTATTTTTAGGGAAGAGAAGCATCAAGGTTCATGGTTCCGAACGATCGTCTGACTCTATTTGTGGGTGGCAATGTTGCTGGAGATTTTAAGTTATAACCCTTACTAGTGTACAGCTTCTAAACTCCAAGGGCTCTAAAGAGATATGCTAAGCCCAATTTACCAGTGACTTGACCCTCAAATAAGAAGGCTTGAATGTCTATAAGTATTGCCAACAAAGCATTGCTCATCGTAGACAACGCACGAGGCCACCCACTTAACTTGAATGATCATTCTGATAATGTAAGAGTTGAGTAAATCTCCAATAACTGAACTGTATTGCTCCAGCCAATGGTTCAAGGTGTTATCTCCAATTTCAAGTGATATTACTTACGGAGAACTCTGAAACAACTAATTAAAGTTACTCGTGGAGAGGATAAGCCTACAGTTCGTAATTTCTGGAAGAAATATCACATTATGGATGCAATATGCAACATCACCAAGTCGTAGGATTAAGTGAAAGAGTCAACTATGAATGGTGTGTGGAAAAACCTATGGCCATAATGTACCAACGACTTCACACGGTTTCCCCAATCGGAAAGTGCTGGAAAAGTTCATCAAGATATTATGGCCCTTGCAAGACAGACTGGTTTTGAAGATATCACTGAAGATGATGTGGTTGAGTTATTAAAGTTCCATGGAGAAGATATATCGAATGAGCATCTGATAATGTTGGAACAAGAGGGAGTTACAGAAGAAGAGGACGTTATTGAAACACCACCTTGGAAGAAGAGGACGTTATTGAAACACCACTTCAGACGAGTAGGACTTTATTGAAACACCACCTCAGACGAGGAGGACGTTATTGAAACACCATCTCAGACGAGGAGGACGTTATTGAAACACCACCTTGGAAGAAGAGGACGTTATTGAAACACCACCTCAGACGAGGAGGACGTTATTGAAACACCACCTCAGACGAGGAGGACGTTATTGAAACACCACTTCAGACGAGGAGTACGTTATTGAAACACCACTTCAGACGAGGAGTACGTTATTGAAACACCACTTCAGACGAGGAGGACGTTATTGAAACACCACTTCAGACGAGGAGGACGTTATTGAAACACCACTTCAGACGAGGAGGACGTTATTGAAACACCACTTCAGAATAGGAGGACGTTATTGAAACACCACTTCAGAATAGGAGAACGTTATTGAAACACCACTTCAGAAGAGGAGGACGTTATTGAAACACCACCCACGCAACTTCAGTTTGCCCTCGTAGAAGTGGTGGTGTAAATCCTTAGTGCTAATGATCCCAGCCGTGAACGCAGACTAAAAGTTACAAGAGGACTACATGATGTCATGCACTGCTACAAGGAGAAGATGCAGCAGAAACATCAAACAACTCTCGACGCATTCTTCTGAGCCTACACCACATCAAGATGATGATCATGATTTACAGGGTGAGACAGACATCAGCACCAGTACTGAGTCTCCCTCTCCCTCCCTGTGTAAACTTTAATTATTTTTGTGTACCTACTATTATTTTTGGTGAGTAAAACTATTAAACTATGCCATTTACATTTAATATGTGTTTTAAAATGTTTCCTTACATTCACTTGTGTGTTTTTTATTATTTTTGTGGATCAAAAAAATTTCCGTAAAAACGCATCTACACTTATAACATGGGAGTCAATGGGGAAATAAGGTTCGAGTTACCGAATTTCGCGCTACGGAAGCTTTTTCAAAAACACGTCCCTTCCGTAACACGGGGGCCGAATGTATTATGTTTTGAGGCTTGACTTTACTACTGAATTCGAAGCTAACACTACATAACCAGTAACGATCTAATGTGGAAGGGCGTGTATAAAGAAATCGTATTGCCTCAACTAGTAAACATCTGAACGGCCAACAGTTTTTGAATATTAAAGTTTTCCAACAGTCTTGTTGATGAACAAAACTGTTCTTAAAATAAATATTTTATTAATGTGAAAAACCTAAAAAAAATTAATTATTTCACGGTATTTTAAACTATTTATAACATCGCGCAACAAAAGACGTAAATACGTCATCTATAGAGATACAGAGAAACTTGTTTGAACATGATTTAAAGCTGGTCCCGAATAAGTGAAGTTGGAACTATTTGGTCTCAATATTACTATTAGTGCAGCTACTTGTATAACCTGAGCGTAATTGCAATTTATAACTACGATTTGCAGTGAAGTGTCGACGCAGATGTGAGCCGTGGCTCCACTAGCAACATCTTCTTTAGCATTCACAAGTAATCTAATGATACAACGCAGAACGGAAAGAAAAACGTGTTCGTCTAAGCGACGTTTCGAGCAATTACGCTTTGTCAGGCTTAGCAAGTTCTACGACTTTTGACAGCTGAGTTCCAAGGAATACTAGCACGAGGAACGTGACTTGACATTAAACAATGGGATTAAAGAAGGCGAGTTGAAACAATATTTTATAACAATAAATATAATGTTCACTATCAATCGGTTATTCAATCAAATATAGTGAACGACGTAATAGGAAGTGGTAATTAAATAAACCAATTATCAAGTACTAATATTGTAGAAAATTTATTTATTACGATAAATAAAAATTAGAAAGCTCATTAAGAAATCGAATAAACTCACAGTTTTAAAGTTGAATATTAAATAGTGATCTAAATCAAGGGGAATTTACGAATATCCTACATTGCAATGATATACTTCAAGTTCGTTTATAAAATCAAATAAACATAGATACAAGTGAAAATTACTATATGGACAGAGTAGTGGAAACAAAACTGACTAATTTTTATTACTGTCACACTTTCTATAAATATTTTTTTGCTCTTGGGTAGCTCAGCGGTGAGCGTGGGAACTTTTGATGTTAAAAATCCTCGGTTCCTTCCCTAAGAATGGGCACAGTACATTAAAAGTAAAATTCTCTTTATACTGGCGTAATCAAAATTACGTAATGATTTTATTCGTGTCATATATTTTATGTAAACTAAGTTATGTTCGTTTGTACGAGCGTAATAACCTCTGTAATTTGTAAAGAGTAAAATGGGAAAACAGCACCATATCGCTAATATTCATATTCTACTTACCTCTTCCCGAAACCGTGGTAAATTCTCCTATATAATTCCAGCTTCGGCGTGAAAATCATCGAGAATTCACGAGGCAACATCCAAACAATCGCCACACAAGCATACTGAAACTGCTTTTGACCGAAGCCTGTGTTGAGCAAGCGCAGCTGAGCTAAAGCACGTGGCGTCTTTTAGCGCTACTTCTCTCATGGGGGTTTCTGCCTAGACTTAGTCAGCGGCCGTTTATAATGCTTATCCGAGAAGATCCGCGAACTTTTCTTTTTTCTACGTGCTCATGTGTATCGATCAAGTGAAGATTTTCTAACGTGTATTTGCTTGTTCTTCGTACGTAATTTGACTCACATTATCATGAAAGTATAAAGCATGTAGTGTCCCAAGTCAGTATCTTATTATTACCGTATTTAGTTTTTCTTATTCACAGTGGCTGGCTTTCCCTAATATCGGATTGACCGTCTTTCGCTAAGTCAACAGCCTGGACACCGCGATGTCTTGGTCAGGATCTGCATCTGACTACTGACGCACACATCTCAGTGGATCAGGTGATGAGTGTGACATTTAAACTCATCTCTATGACTGTCAATCTAATGTCTATTATGCAAAGATGATGACTCAAGTCGTTGTAACTATCTTGTTTACCTATGTTGGCCAAGGAAAATCATGACTCAAATCTTCTTAGCAAATTAGTACATAACAAGTGTGATGGATTATTGCATCAATCAGAGTGGAAATGTGGAGAAGACATGATAGAAACAGTGTGCAGGTACACGTTGGATCATATTGGAAATGTGGAGAAGACATGATAGAAACAGCATGTAGGTACACGTTGGATTGTATTGAAAATGTGGAGAAGACATGATAGAAATAGCGTGCAGGTACACGTTGGATTGTATTGGAAATGTTGATAAGACATGATATAAACAGCGTGCAGGTACACGTTGGATTGTATTGGAAATGTTGATAAGACATGATATAAACAGCGTGCAGGTAC